>NC_059118.1:63737100-63979600 GCF_020740685.1 Jaculus jaculus
TTCCCCTCCCTCTTTCCCTTCCTTTTTTTTCTCCATCTGAGTCTTGCAAGTGTAACCTAGCATCACAACTTGATGGCTAATAGGCATTTGTAAGGAGTCACGCATCACATATCCTTCTATCTGCTTTCCTCTGGGGTGGCCCAGCACTCCTTAAGGGCAGATTCTGCCTCACTTTTCCTGTCCACAACTGGACACCCACAGACGTCCAAGTGGCCACACCCTACACCTTCTTCCCCAGTGACTGTCATCACAACCCTTGCAGTTAAAAAGCACTTGACAATTTTCATCTCAACCCAGTTGTGCAAAAGAATCAGGAAGTTAAAAAGAAAGCAAGAAGGAAACTGGGAGATGACAGGAGTGCTTTCTGTGCAAGCGAGAAGACCTGAGTTTGATCCTAGCACTCACATAAGAATCAAATACACTTGCCTGTCTGTAACCGCAGTGCCGAGGGTGGTGGACCCGGGAGGATGCTGGGGCTCCCAAGCTGAAGAGTGAAAGAGGACGCCCAACATTCTCTGTCCTCTGCATGTGGGTGCATGGGGCATGCATGTCTGCATGTATATATATGCATATATATGTATATGCATACACACATACACACCATACCTCATCCACCCAAGTAGACCCCTCCCTCCCGGAAAGATATGGAAGCACACAGCTAAATTCCACAGTTTTTCCACCCTGCAGCCACCTGACCAAGCAATTCCTTCACCTTCATGTTTTCCAGCCTATGTGGACTTTCCTTGTGCTCAGCAAGTCTTGAACGCACACGTTCTCCAAACTTCCTGATGGCATTCTAAAACCATTCTAATGACATGGATTATCACTTCCATTCCAGTTTCGCTGAACGCATGCAGGGGACACTGTACTTCCACACTCAATGTTTTGACTCCTGTCCCACCAAACTGGGGAAGCACGGCTGTGACAGGCCAGGGCCGCCCGTGGGAGCCCCCTGTGCGGCCGTTGGAGACTCCTCCAGCCCCACATCCGTCACCACCAGCCACACTGCTGCCTCCTTTCTCGCTTGGAGGGTTGAGCCCATCTGTTCTGAGCGCCCTGCGCCTCCACCCCCACGTTCAGACAGTCTCTGAAGTTCCCAGGCTTCCTCATTCTCTCTTAGAAAATAAACATCTTCCCATGGCTGACATCCCCTAGTTATTTGACCCTCCCTGTCCTGTGCTTCTGCCCTTCTTGGTCCTCCCTCCTTATACAGCCACTCTTTCTCTCACCAGTGGATTTTTTTCTTTGCATTCAACCTCATGTTTTCTTGAAAAACAAAACGTCCCTTAGTAATTTTCCTTCTTTGAGCTAATTACTAGCTTGCCTTTCATCTCCCACCTCCTTCTCCCTGAACCCATTGCATCTCTCTGTGTGAGGGTCACATCATAATACTTTTCCTCTCTGCCCTCATGTGGCATCTTGAACAATGCTTTAAAAAATATTTGTATTTATTTGCAAGCAGAGAGAGATAGAAATATGAGGAGAGAGAAAGAGAGGGAGAGAATGGGCATGTGAGACCCTCTAGTCACTGCAAATGAACTCCAGGTGCACACACCACTACACATCTGGCTTTTATGTGGGTCCTAGGGAATCAAACCTAGGTCAATTAGCCTTTTCAGGCAAGTACCTTAACTGCTGAGCCATCTCTCCAGCCCCTTTCACAATGATTTCTAAGGCCTAAGTAGAATTTCCCTATAGCATCACAAGGTAGAAATCATGCATAGAAAGCTGAGGACTAGACTCTGGGCTTGCCCTCAGACTGGCAGCCACAAGGATTCTTTTTTTTTTTTCTGGCATTACTGTGCTAACCTAAGACTATACCCTGGGTGATTCCTTACAAATACACAGTTCTTAGCTGTGTGTATATTAGTCAGCTTTTTGTTACTGTCACAAAAATACCTATGAGAGTCAAGTTATAAAGAGGAAAGGTTTACTTGGTTCATCATCTCAGTCCATGGTCACTCGGCCTTTTGTCCTTGAGCCTGCAGCAAAGCAGCACATTGTGGTGGAGACACATGATGGAGCAGGATGCTCACCTCATGTTGGCTAAGGAACACATAGAGACAGAAAGGGACCAGGACCCTAATATCTCTCCCAATGACAACTTTCCAAGGGCATAACTTCCTCTCACCTTTTAAGGATTTCATCACATCCCAGGAGTACTGCTGAAGAGGATTCAGCCTTAAACACACAAGCCTCTCAGACGACACATATCAAAGCCAGAGCAGTGTGACTTGGTAGAGTGTAAGGAGTATGAGAAAAGTGTCCATTTCACATGAGTGTGGAAGACAAAATTGCCGGTCCCTGTCCATGAGTCTCTCTGCACACACTTTGATGTCAGCCTCCAGGAAAGCCTGCCAGGAGCTAAGGAGTCCAAATTCCACCTCCAAATTGGGCCCAACAGCCAGGAGCTGAATATTTTTTCAGTTACCTTCCCACTGCTGGGAAAAAAAAAAAAATCCCTGTCCAAAAGCAGCATATGGAAAGAATGGGTTTATTTTAGCTCACAGTTTCAAGGGGAAGATTCTTCATGGCATGGCAGAGCAGAGGCTGGGAATCACATCTTGTCACATCAGCTGGGAGGGAGAAGCAAGAGTGAGCTAGCTCTGAAAAGGGAGAACTTAGGCTATAACACTCCAAAAGCTGTCCCCAGCAATGCGTCTTCTTCAGCAAGGCTCCACTTCCCAAACCTCCACCAACTGGGAGAGTGTGTGAGGCTTAATCACAAACACATGAGACTAAGGGGACATCTCACATTCAAACTGCCACATTCTGTCCCTGGCCTCCCACAGACACGTAACCATCTCATGACACAAACTGCATTGAGTTCAACTGTAACAGTCCCCCTAGTCTTTACTGTTCCCAACAGATTCAAAAGTCCAAAGTTTCACCTAAGACCCAAGACAGTCTCTTAAGTATGATAAATTAAAACACAAGTTATATACTTCCAGCACATAATGACACAGAGTAAATATTCCTACAGCAAAAAGAAAGTATATTAAGTACCAATGAGCAGACAAACATCAAATCCTGCACCTCCGTGTCTGGCATCCTGTACCTGTGATGAAATCTCTGGGCTCCAAATCCAATGACCCTCTTATTTTTGCATTTTTCATACTTCCAATTAGTACCAGGTAATCTACCAAATTTGTTAATCCAGGAGGAAATAAGGCCAACTGAAGAGCAGGAAACTCCTTCAGTATTCTGCCTTCAGGTCCCTTTCTTTCAAGAGAATCAGCATTCCTTCTACTGACCCAACTCAGAACAGCTGCCCAATCTCAATGACTGTAAGCTCTCAAGTGATTGCACCTGAAGGAAACACAGTCAGTAGGTCCCAAATCCAATTCACAGTTACATGTTTCATACCTTGTGCTCTGTATTCTCCTCTGCCAAATATACCATTCTATTACTTCTAAGTTCAACTTTGTCCAAGTTCTCAGGACATGAGCAGAACACAGCCAGAATTTCCCCTAGTGCATCACATGAACTGCCTCTAGCCCAGTCCCAAGAAAGCCCTTTTCCCCGCAGAAACTTCCTCAGTGGAGCCTTCACAGTCCAAAGTTCTCTTTGCATTTAGAGCTCCCAAACTCTCTCTAGAAGGACTCACTAAGCTCTGCTTACAGTGCTGCAAGTCTCCTCTTTGTAAAGTTTCAAATCCTTCCTCATTAATCCCTCAAATCAGTTCCAAAAGGCTAGAAATCACATAGTCAGACTTACTTCAGGAATGACCCCACCTTTCAGTACCAACTTTCTGTTGTAGGTACCTTCTCATTGCTGCAACAAAACACTGAACCCAAAGCAGCACAGGGAAGGAAAGGGTTTATTTCTGCTTACAGTCTTGAAGGAGAATTTCATCACAGCATGCAGAGCAAAGGCTTGACATCACATCTTGTCACATTGGCTAGAAGGTAGCAGCAAGAGTGAGCTGAGTTCTGACAAGGGGGAGCTGGGCTTTAACACCCCAAGGCTCAGCCCCTCAACATACCTCCTCTAGCAAGGCTCCATCTCCCAAGTTGCCACTGGCTGGGGATTAAATATGAGACTTAATCACAAACACATGAGACGATGGGGGCATTTCACACTCAAACTACCAAAAACCTGTCATATCCACCACCCTGATCAGAAATTCTTCAAGTAAAGATGGGCCCTTAGGGTCGCTCATCTGCTCTGTAGATTAAAGCTCATATTTTGTCTGATGATCAGGCTGTCTGGGGCTTGTACAACATAGGATGGCAAATGAGCTATAAAATCCACGTTAGTGAAGACTCCTGGACTATTGTGACCAGGAACAAAATGGAAGCCAGGAAGACCCTGTGCCTTTACCTTCCCTTTAGTACTTTTTCAGAAGGCCCTTCCTTTGCAGCTCTTTCAGTGTGACTTATGCGATGTAGTTGGGAGAATTCTTTTATAACGCCTTTAAGTTGAACTCAGATTTTAAAAAACAACCAGGCACATTGGCTCATTTTGGTGAGTTCAAAGTTGGCATCAGGACCGACAGACTCAGGAGTCCTTCACATCATCCCACAGCATCTTATGAGGTCTTTGGTCAGTGAAGAGCTGATCAAAGAGAACTTAATAAGAGAAGTTCAGTTTATGAGGGTGGCTGAAGTCTCAAGATGTAAGGTCATTAAAGGAGAAGGAGAGAGACAATGAATTATCAGTTTGTTAGGCCTCTTGCCACTATGAATGAACTCCAGATACATGTGCCACTTTGGGTCCTGGAGAACTGAACCCAAACCAGAAGGTTTTGCAAGCAAGCACCTTGATCTGCTGAGCCATCTCTCCAGTCCCCTTTTTGGATTTTCGGATTTAAAAATCTTATGGCAAAATTCATGGTCTTTGTGAGGAATAGTGACTCACTGGTGATTGATGACTTATGAGCAGACAAGAGGTAGTTACATCTATATCTAATGTCCTTTCAGGGCAAAGCTGCTTCCTGTGGCCAGGTACCATCCATCTCTTTCTGCCCGGGTCCAGGAGGCATTTCTTTGATGGTTGAGATTGATGGTTATTTGCTGACAATATTCCTGAATAATTGTATCCCTCTCATGTACCAGGCATGTCTCTTCTGTATGTGTTTGGTATTGGAACAACACACACCTTGGCCCGGCTACTCCCTAATTCAGCGTGTTTAATGCTGGTGCACCGTCATCACTCATGAGGCTGTGTAGGTTCATGGTGGCTTCTGCTCACTTAACATCCTTGCTGTGCTTCATTGGGAATCACCACTGGAGCAGTGGAAAAGGAGGTGAGCCCCTTCCTATCCACCATAAAGTCATACTCAGCACTCATAACAAGATGTGGGCTAGCAAGAAAAAGGATAACATTTTTTATTTGATCATGGTTTTATGTGACATGGGAGCCTTTGTGTTGATGAATTCAAGATGCAGGGTGAATTATGTTTTTTAAACTAAGGTTTGGTGAAGTATGGGCAGCCAATTAGAAATATGTCTGGATTAATGTGGGGAGATGGCTTAGTGGCTAAAGGCATTTGCTTGCAAGCCTGCTGACTCACAGATCAATTTCCTGTCCATCCATGTAAATTTAGATGGGTATTTGTTTGTAGCAGCAAGAGACACTGATGTACACATATGCACACACACACATAAATAAAAAATTGAAAACTATCTGTTTAAATCAAAAAGGTTTATGAAAGAGCTAGGAGATGGTTCCATGGATATCGTGCTTACCATACGAGTGTAAGGACCAGAGAACTAAGATCCCCACTGGATGCACCCTCTAAGGACTTCATTGAAATGATCATTGCAAGAACCCCTAAGGTCTTCATTGAAATGGCCATTGGATGCACCCTCTAAGGACTTCATTGACATGACCATTGCATGAACCCCTGAGGTCTTCATTGAAATGGCCATTGGATGCACCCTCTAAGGACTTCATTGACATGACCATTGCATGAACCCCTGAGGTCTTCATTGAAATGACCATTGCATGCACCCCTTAGGACTTCATTAAAATAACCATTGCACGAACCCCTAAAGACTTCATTAAAATGACCATGTGTGCACCCCTAAGGACGTCATTGAAGTGTATCTTCATGGGGTGGATCTCCCATCCTCACTATTTCGAGTATCTTACCAAGACTGAAGAATGGAATAGTTACCTCTTGTTCTTGTCACTCATCACGAGCTGAGGAGATGCTGCGGGGTGTTCAGGTGGTGTGTAGTTACGTTCTTGTTGCTGGTCTAAAGCACCTGATGAAAAACAGCTGCTGGAAGGGAAGTATTAATTTTCGCTTCCAGTCTCGAGGGGAAGCTCCATGATGGCAGGGGAAAGGATGGCATGAGCAAGGGCTGGATGGCACCTCTGCCACAGCAGATGGACAATAGCATCAGGGGAGTGAGCAAGCTAACACTGGCAAGCTAAGGCTAATTGACCTCAAGGTCCATCTCCAGTGACACACCACCCCCAGCAAGGCTCCGCCTCCCAAATTGTCATCAACTGGGAACCAAGCGTTCAAAACACATGAGGTTACGGGAGACATCTGATTCAAACCACGACAAGTGGTCCACATGATCTTTAAGCTATTTCTTTTTAAAAAATATTTTATTTTTGTTTATTTATTTGACAGAGTGAAAGAGGGAGTGGGGGAGGGGAGAGTGGGTAAGCCAGGGATTCTGCCCATTGCAAACGAACTCCAGACACATGGGCCACCCTGTGCATCGGGCTAACATGGGTCCTGAGGAACTGAATCTGGGTCCTTTGGGTTTGCAGGCAAATGCCTTAACTGCTAAGCCATACCCCCAGCCCCTTCCATATCACTTAAAAATATTTTATTTTTATTTATTTTCTTTAAGCTATTTCTTTTTCTGTTTCTTCTTTCCTTTTTATTAACTAAAAGCACTGGAGCAATGTAACTCTGGGACAAAGCTCTAATTAAACATTACTTTCCATCTTGCATGAAAACAAATTGTTTCTGGTTCTTTTCTTTTTTTAAAACATATTTTATTTATTTATTTGCAGGCAGACAGAGAAAGAGAGAGAGAAGTGGGAGATACAATGGGAACTCCAGGGCTTCTAACTAGTGCAATCAAACTGTAGGTACATGTTTCGTGCATCTGCTTTTATGTGGGGAATTGTACCTGGGTTGTTAGGCTTTGCAGGCAAACACCCTAAGTGCTGAGACATGCCTCCAGCCCCTGATTCCTTTTGATCAGAAATAAAAAGAGTACATCTCTTAGGTCAGTGACTACACAGTGTGCCCAGGCCTCCTGAATCCACTCCAGCACGGACAGTTTGTCAACCACGTCTTCTGCAATCGAATACTACTCTCCTCCTCTTTCTGCAGACCGCCGTCATTCTCCCGGCTGACTCAGTTTCTGCAAGATCGGTGATGTAAATGAAGTATGACCACTGCCCCTTAAGGACTTTAATAATGGCACGAATATCTTCCATCTACCCTAGGTTGTGCCACTGCTGTTTACTGACTAGCTTGACATTTTGGGGTATTTCCAGAGGCTTCTATTTGACCTTCTCCACTATAATAGGACTTACATCACTGACTCAATGCTGAAGCTGTCCCAACTACCAAGTATGTTAATTCAACTATCACGTGGGAACAAGGGGGACACCCGTTGCTTGTTGCGAGGTGGTATTGGGACACCAAGTAGGGCATTAGCCAGGATTTCAGGTAGTGGTTGGCCCTGGGGTCTTCAGAAGGGAGCTCAGAGTGACATTTAGCGACCCCATGGGTTGTTGCCAACTAAGACTGTGTTCAGTAGTCTTAGAACTGTCTAGGGCTTCCCTTTTCTCCAGTGATTAGCCACCCAAGCTAATGTCCAAAGGGCACCTTGTGTAAGAACTGCTGTTTTAGGTTGACCTGTGTTCCCCAAAAGGTGATCTGTTGAAGCTCTAGTTCTCAGGATTTGTGGCCAAGACTTTAATTAGAAACAGTCTTTGCTCATGGCTGGATATACAGCTTAGTTGGTAGGGGGCTTTCCTGGCATGCACAAAGCCCTGGGTTCCATCCTAACACCTCATAAACCAGGTGTGATTTAGCACACCTGTCATCCTGGCATTGGGGAGGTGGAGGCAGAAAGATCAGTAGTTCCAGGTCATAGTTGGCCACATAGTGAGTTTGTGGCCAGGCTGGGCTACATGAGAACTTATCTTAAAAAAAAAAAAAAAAGAAAGAAAGAAAGAAAGAAAGAAAAAAGAGAGAAAATAAAAAGAAATAGTTTTTGCCAATTTAACCAGCTAAAGGTGAGGGAATTAGAGTGGACCCTATGTCCCTATGACTCGAGTCCTTGCACAATGGTGAGACTTGGACTGACACCATGCTGGAAGGCATGTGCTAAGACCCGAGCACACTCTTGACCGAGAAGGCGGATATGGGCCACTCTCACATCCAGACCCGAGGTGCAAATGCACCATAGCCTTTTTCCCCAGGGGGACTGATGCAGACCTTGACACATTCCCAGCACAGCAAAGTAAGTGGGTCTGAGATGAACTGTGATCTTGCTCAGAGCCTTGGTCTTGTCCGTGACCCTCTTTGCAGGGAGTTCTGGGCATTTTCAGTGTGGACTGGATGCCGTGTTTAATGCGCATATTCCATGACTTCCAGGTATTCTGTTAGGACACGATTATCCAAACAGCACAGAGCGAAGCTTGGGTCCATTGGGACGACATTCATTTCCTTGGGTTCTTTGCCAGTTTTTAATTTAGGGAAGTCAGGGGTGGAGGCTCTGGTAACCATGGAGAACAGAGGAGGGAGTGGGGTGCACATCGCATGTGTGGATGCAGAGTGGGAAGGGTGGAGTGAAGGCTCTATGGCTCTGCGGGGTAACGGAAGGGACATGTGCTTCTCTGATGGTCCCATCGGGCCATGGGTCTGCTCAGCGGGGTAAAGTTCACAAAACAGCATGCTATGGCATTCACCCCAAATTCTTCTGTTTTTAGAAATAAAGTGAAGATGAGAGGAAAAAGGGACATTTTTTTTCTGTCTGCTTCTTTCTCTTTTACCCTCCTAATTAATCAGGGTTATTTGGGGGCAGCTCTGGGTAGAATAGAAACAGATTCTCTTCAAAGAGGCCTGGGATCTACTGAGGCACTTATACTCTCACAGACACACCCCCATCGCTTCCATGTTTTCAGCAGTATTTATACAAGTGGTGTTTTGCAGGGGCTAGAAAAATTTCCAGGGTTAGCAAAGTCTGGGCTTATGAGCTGATCCACAGTATCTGATAACAACCCCATCTTATTGTTTTCTTTAATAATTCTTCTTGTTATTCTTCTTCTATCTCTTCCTCCTTTCTCCTCTTCCTCCCTTTCTCTTCTTCCTCCTTCCTCCCCTTTTCCTCTCCTCTTCTTCCTTTTCTTCACCTTCCCTTTATTTCCTCCTCTTGTTCCTCCTTCTTGCCCCCTCCTCTTCTCTTTTTTTCCCTCCCCTTTTCCATCTCCTCCTTATTCATTTATTGCTAAGTATATTTTATTTATTTGATAGAGAGAGATAGAAAGAGAGAGAGAAAGGGCACACCAGGGCCTCCAGCCACTACAAACAAACTCCAGACGCATGTGCCACCTTGTTCATCTGGCTTACATGCATACTGGGGAATCAAACCTGGGTCCTTAGATTTTGTAGGCAAGCACCTTAACCACTAAGCCATCCCTCCAGCCCTTCTTTATAAAAAATATGGGAGGAGGGCTGCAGGGATGGCTTAGTGGTTAAGGCACTTGCCTGTGAAGCCAAAGGACCCAGGTTCAGTTCCCTAGGACCCACATAAGCTAGATGCACAAGGTGGCTCATGCATCTGGAGTTTGTTTGCAGCAGCTAAAGGCTCCATCATGCCCATTCTCTCTTCTCTCTATCAAATGAATAAAATAAGCAAAAGAAATTTAAAAATATGGGAGGGGCATTGCTATGTAGCACAGGCTAGCCTGGAACAGGTCTTCTAGCCTTAGTCTGACAGGCTCTGAGATTCTGGGTGTATGTCAACAAACACAGCCTTATTTTTTTTTTTCTTGAATGCCTTCTACTTTTCCTTCCTTCTTTCTCCTTATTGCTTTCCACGTGCACATTCTTTATTTAACTCTTTTGTGTCAAGAAATGGGAACTTTCAGGATTTTCAGGCATCTAAGCCTTTTGTGTCTAATGAGAATCTTGAAAAAGTATTCTAATTGCCTTTGATAGGAAAATCTTCTTTTCCTATCTCCGATCTTTCTGGTGTCATGGATACAGGCTATAAGAGACCTTAAAAGGGTGTAGGTTAAAAATTGTGATTTTCAGGCTGGGTGTGGTGGTCTATGCCTTTAATCCCAGCACTTGAGAAGCAGAGGTAGGAGGACTGCTGTGAATTCAAGGCCAGCCTTGGGCTGCAGAATGAGCTCCAGATCAGCCTGGGCTAGAGCAAGAACTTACCTCAAAAATAACTTGAAATTTTCAAGCCAGGTGTGGTGGCACACGCCTTTAATAGTAGCCCTCGAGAGGCAGAGGTAGGATTGTCATGAGTTCAAGGCCAACCTGAGACTTCATAGTGAATTCCAGGTCAGCCTGGGCTACAGTGAGACCCTACCATGAAAAACAAAAGAGCACATTGAAATTTGCATTTCTTCTTATGCTTGTTCCCTATATGACATCTTTATATCCTCAACTTTTTGAATGACCATTCTACTTTGAAGGGTTTAGGGCTTTTTTTTTTCTTTTTCATATAGTGTGTGATGAAAAAGGGAAAGAGAGCTTGCACAGTCCAGCCTGGCCAGTAGCGTCTATGCTTTCTAAATATATTATCTATTTTAAAGGAGAGAGAAAGAGAGAGAGAGAGGGAGAATGGGCATGTCAGTGCCTCCTGTGACTGCAAAGGACTTCCAGACACATGCCCCACTTTGTGTGTCTGTCATTATGTGGGTACTGGGGAATCAAACACAGTCAAGCAAGTGCCTTTAACTACTGAGCCATCTCTCCAGCCCCCAACTGTTTTGCTTTTTAACTTTTTATTACAAACCTTCATACATATTCACAATCTACCATAATCACAGTCCCCTGCCCTACCTCCCTGTCTTCCCATGCCCTCCACTGAATCCTTCTTCTTTCCAACTAGTCTCTTCTATTTTGGTGTCATCATTTTTTCCACTCCTACTATGCAGGTCTTGTGTAGGTAGCATCAGCCACTGAGAGGTCGTGAAGATCAAGGCCATTTTGTGTCTGGAAGACAGTATTGCAAACACTCCTTCCCTTCCTTTGGCTCTTGCATTCTTTCTACCACCTCTTCTGCAATCATCCTGAGCTTTGGAAGGTGTGATAGAGATGTTTTACTTAGTGCTGAGCACTCCACCACCCCTTCTTCTCAGCACTTAAGTGAGTTTTTTTTTTTAAATTTATATTTATTTATTTGACAGAGAAAGAGGGAGAGAGAGAGAGACGTGCGTCAGAAGTCTGTAGCTCTTCACCGACTCCATCAGGAGACAAGGAAGGGGCAGTGCCACGTGTCCAAGTGAGAGGAGCCTGGCAGGAGAACCCATGGTTTGAAAGGGGGATTCAGGAGCTGAGGGCAAGCTCTGTCTTAGATATGCATAACTCAAAGTGCCCTGGAGTGCCTGGAGGAAATGGCTAATCTGTCACAGCCAATGTGAATTTGACTTTTAGGAGAAAGATTTGGAATTAAAATGTGGTTAGGCGCATGTATGAGCATGTAAGAGCAAAGGAGATCCCAGAGGGAGCAGAGCTAAATTTAAAATATTGGACATTTTCATTATTAGGTATAGATACACACACATACACACACACACACAGACACTATTATTCCTTATTTTCCTTATTCTCCCTTGCTTCATTCCACATGAAAATAGCAACAGCCACACAGCAACAATCACATTAAATACAAAATGATCTTTACCTGAAATAACCCATAAAAATACACACACACACATATACAGACATATACACTGTGAGGAGCTGCTAAGAGCCAAATCATGTCTTCCTACCCCCAAATTCACATGCTGAGGCCCTAAAGCTCCAACCCCTTTAGAGTGTGACTATGTTTAGAGATGAGGTGATGACAGAGTGTTAGGGCTTGTTAGGGTAGCCCCCTCCTGAGGTGTGACCGCATAAGAAAAGATCAGGACAGACACATGGGGGGGGTGAGGATATAAGGAAGACATGACAGAGGGTCTGCAGGGGAAGCTGGGGAGAGAGATCTCTGGAGCCACCAACCCTGCCACATCTTTATCTCAGTCTTCAGCTTTCAGTACTGGGAGGAAAACTATCTGCTATGTAAACTACCCAGGCTGTGCTATTTTGTTCTAGCGTCCCAGGAAACAAGTGCAATATGCCCCCCCAACCAGCCACATACGGGGTGTTCATACATACCTACACGTGTGAATGGACACACATGAAATACTTTTGCCTTTTGCCAAGCAAACATTCCTGAGCGCTGTAAGGAGGCTGCTTGAGTAACCCGGGTTCCGTGGGACTGCCCCGGGCCACAGGGTCCAGCAAAGACTTGTCCCATCCGTGGCGATGGGTGTGAATGTGAAGGGAATGCCCGTGACTCACGCTCAGGGGTTCCCAAGGCTCACTGCGCATCTTCTGAAGCGGCCCGCTCTCTGGAAGTGAAGCCGGGGAAGGAGCACAAGAGCCAGGCCTTTGCGGCGGAGCAGCCCCCAGGCATCCTCAAAGCACGATGTAAAAGCAGTGGCCCACCTTTGTGGGAAGTCCTCATGACTGGGGCCTCCAGATAGAGCGCCCGTCTCATGCTTCACCCCCTCGTGTGCCCTGCCTGGTCAGTCTACGTGGGGGAAGGAGAGCTGGACGCTGTCTGGACACACAGTCCAGGGCCCTGAGCATCACGTAGTCTAGGGATGCTTATCAGCAGTACCTGTTAGGGGAAGAGTCGCACAACACTTGCGTGTGGAAAGCCTCCGGGTGCTGTGGTGTCGCACATGATCACTGCAGTAATGTAATTAGTGTGATGTTCTTGTGTGGCGTTCTTGCCTCCCTCTCCCTCCGTTGCAAGCTTCCTAGGGGAAGGATTCCTGTGACCTTGGGGTCTCTCACAACTCTGCTCAGCAGGGCTTGCCGAATGCTACAAGTCCAACAATAGGAATTTACACCTCAGCCTCTTTGCTTCACATAGTAGAGTGGATGTGGAGATGCCCAGGTGAGTTAAAACTGCTGGCAACCCTTCAAAAAGCAATGGGTAAAATTATGAGTGACCTCCATAAAACAATAAAATAAAAATGATGATGTTCAAGATTTTTGTCAAAACATTAAAAGCTGGTGGTTATAAAGGTATACAGAAATTTAAAAATTGCAAAAGTAATTTTTGTTAGCATGCTATACTTTAATACATTAAAGGCACACAGAAATAGTATTATTAACTTTATTAATTTGTTTATATGCTCTGTGTGTGTGCGTGTATCAGCATGCGAGCTCTTCTTGCTACTGCAAACAAATGTCAGATGCACGAGCCACTTTTTGTGTCTGGCTTTACGTTGGTGTTGGGGAATTGAACCCCAGCCAGCAGGCTCTGCAAGCAAGCATCCTTAACTGCTGAGCCATCGCCCCAACCCCGTGTTAATAATGTTTTATATTTTTCATAATAATTCATTAGATGTAGTGATGTAATCAGGGCTGCAGTAGTTCTTTTAAAGCTTGAATCTTAGACTCTGTGCTGGAGAGAACCGCTGCCTCACATACAGTCTTTGCTTGGGCAGACAGAGGCCACAGACACCAGGCTCATAACGCAAAAGGCATATCTACAATCTAGAATGCATAATCTTTTTCTTCTTCTTCCTCCCTCCTTTTATGCTTTCCCTCTCTCCGTCCCTCCTCTCTTTCTTTCTTTTTAAAATTTTACACATTTTATTTATTTGCTTATTTGAGAGAGAGAGAGAGAGGAGGGGGGAGATAGAGAATGGGCACTCCAAGGCCTCTAGCCACTGCAAACAAACTCCAGATGCATGTGCCACCTTCATCTGGCTTACGAGGGTACTGAGGAATCAAACCTACATCCTTAGGCTTCCAAGGCAAGCACATTCATTGCTAAACCATCTCCCCAGCCCTTCTTTCTCTTTCTTTTGACAGGTTCTTGCTAAATAGCCTACGCTAGCCGCAGCTTCCCAAGTGCTAGGATTATAGGCGTGTACCTCCATGCTTAGCTAAGAATGTACAAATGGAGGCCCTGTGAGGCCCCCCAAAACAATGCAGGATACCGCTGAGGCTCCTGACTTCCCGCCAGAACTAGATGGCAGGAACTACTGCTGAAGACACCACATGCTTCAGTCGCAGGTCGAGAAATCAAGCATGAAGAAGAGGTGGTGACATTGTATCCAGACTCGGGAAGCAGGGGGTGAGCAGGAGCTGGAGCCGGGCGAGAGAGCCCCAAGGCGCCAGTGACCCACTTCCCTCACAGCTCCTCAAGATCCCACAGCCTTTCCAAACTGTGCCACCAGCTGGGGACCAAGAGTTCAAACACAGGAGCCTGTGGGGGCGTAGATGCCACTGTAACTGCCAGGACAAATACTGCAGGCTGTGTGCCTTACACGCTGACGTTCGCTGTCTCACGGCTTTGGAGACGGGGAGCCGAGGTTCCTGGTTTCAGCAGGGCGACGTTTTCCCTGGTGCGCCTGTGTGCGTCTTCCTGCTGGCTGTGGACTTGGCCTCCCTCCTTCTGTATGGAGCGTCTCTGGGCCCTCTGCCCCATCCCTCCTCTCAGGCACACACTGAGGGTGACGGATGTGACATCTGAATTTTGAGGATGGACACAATTCAGGTTGTAGCAGGCAGTAAGGAAAGCATGGTGCAATTGTTTCCAGATGAATTATGATTTAAGAAATGTTGAGAAGGGGGAAGTGGTAGTCAAGAAATGCATCTTTCTCTATCTGCCTATTCCTCCCTCTGTCAAATAACTAAATAATTTTTTTAAAGTTTTTTTTTTTTTTTAAGTGGGCTGTAGAGATGGCCTAGCAGTTAAGGCGCTTGGCTGAAAAGCCTCAGGACCCAGGTTTGATTCCCCAGGACCCACTTAAGCCAAATGCACAAGGTGGTGCATGCATCTGGAGTTCGTTTTCAGTGGCTGGAGGCCCTGGCACGCCCATTCTCTCTCTCTCTATCTATTTCTCTCTCTCTCTTTATCTCAAATAACTAGCTAAATAAATTTTTAAAAGATTTAAAAAAAGGACATGCAACATTTGTTAAAATTATTTGTAACACATTTCTTTCTCAATGAAGTATTCTGCGTGTGTGCATGTGTGTGTGTGTGTGTGTGTGTGTGTGTGTGTGTGTGCGCTCTCCCTAGGGTCTCCTGCTGCTGCAAACAAATGTCAGACACTTGTGTTGCTTTTTGCAGCTGCTTTTTTTTGTGGGTACTGGGAAATTGAGCCCAGACCTGCAAGCGATACAAGAATGTTAAACTGCTGAGCCATCTCTCCAGCCCCACAGTGAAGAAATACTTTGCTGGGCTAGAGAGATGGTTTAGCGGTTAAGTGCTTGCCTGTGAAGCCTAAGGACCCTGGTTCAAGGCTTGATTCCCCAGGACCCACGTTAGCCAGATGCACAAGGGGGCGCACGCGTCTGGAGTTCATTTGCAGAGGCTGGAAGCCCTGGCGCGCCCATTCTCCTCTCCTCTCCCCTCCCCTCCCCTCCCTTCCCCTCCCCTCCCCTCCCCTCCCCTCCCCTCCCCTCCCCTCCCCTCCCCTCCCCTCCTCTCCTCTCCTCTCTTCTCCTCTTCTCTCCTCTTCTCTCTCTCTCTCTCTCTGTGTCGCTCTCAAATAAATAAATAGAAATAAACAACAAAAAACAAAATTTTTACAAAAGAAGTATTTTGCTGAACATGGTGGTACACATTTGCAATCCCAGCTCTTGGGAAGCAGAAGTGGTGTTATTATAAGTTCGAGGCCACCCTGGTTTGCATAGTGAGTTCCTCACCAACCGGGGTCATAGAGTGATACTTTGTCTCAATGAAGAGTGTGGTATTTTATGGCTTATACTTAATATAAATTTGAAAGTGTCTGGTAGATAGTAGAAAATAGTTTATCATTTTGTAAAGTATAGATAAATACAACTATTAAAATGGGATTTTGCTGGGGTTTCTAAATATGTTAGCTGAGGTCTTACCACAGTGGCCATAAGTTTAAATTCCCAGTTTCTAAACACTAGGTTAAAAATGGCTCCCTAATTGTTACTTGCAAAATAGCCCTCCCAGGGGGGAATGGCTCTTCTTTCCCGATGGTCTTACTCTCTGGGCTGCCCGGGAGGTACTCCAACACGCCATGGCGTGGGATTCTCTGGGTTGCACACAAATCAAGTTCCAACTTGGAACAGTATAAGATCAGAAGGAAATTAACTTTGAGACCACCTAGGAAACTGGAGACTGAGCCCACGGCCGTGGGCATGCCGGGCATGTGTTCTACTGCTGCGCGTTATCCCCGACTCTGTTGTGCACATTTTATTTCAGATGCCCCAGCTGACCCTGAACTCACTATGTAGGTCCAGGGAGACCTTGAATGCTTGATCTTCCTACCTCAGTTTACCAAGTAGCTGGGATTATAGGCTTGCACCACAAAGCCTAGTTAATAAACACAATTTACAAAGCAGAAAAGCTTAATTTGGTTCATGGCTTTGGGTGATTCAGTCCGTGGTAATTTGCTCGTGTGGGGAGGGGGTCTCTGGTGAGGCAGAACATCAGGGAGGGAGTTTATTATTAAGGAAGCTTCTCATCTCTTGACAGCAAGAAGATGGAGGAAGAGAGGAGGAGAAAGAAGAGGAGGAGGAGGCTGAGGAACGAGGTGCATCTAGCGTTCCAATAGTCCCTGTCACATCACACCCACTAAGTCTCTTACAATTTTTATTTAGAGGGTGTGTGTGTGCGCACACGGGTGCTTGTGTGGGAGTGAGGGCTCACACATGCCTGTGCACGCATGTGGGGCTGGAGGACAGCTTCTGGCCCCGTCATGATCCTCCCCTCGCTTGAGGAAGGCTCTCTGCGCTCGTCTCTGTTCCGCTGTGCCCACGAGCTTGGGTGCCATTCTATCGCTGCCCAGCTTAGCCTGCCGCAGCTCAACTCCATAAAAGATCCACAGCCCCCATGAAGGCCACAGGCTGCCAATCAAACCTTCAGCATATGAATCTCTGGGGAGCATTTAAGACCCAAACTCCAGTATATCTGCCTCGTGTTTTCTCAGCTCCGTTTCTCATCTCAGTGATGGGTTCCACGCAGGCGGTGGATGCGCCTCCTCTGGCTCTCATTCCTGGTCCCTGCACCGCCTCCCCATATTGGTTGTTTGGGGGTTAACCTAGTCTCAGAGAAACTAGGCAGACTTGAGGCCTGCATCTTTGAGCCCCCCTCAAACAGGAGGGAGATCGAATGGGGAACTGTGGGAGAGCAATGAAAATATGGCAGCTCAGACAAGGGAGGGAGCAGCTGCCACAGAGGAGGAGAAACAAACCAATATGGACTAAAAATAGGACAGGAAAGACTAAATGACCCACTGTATTTAAAAAGGCCTTGGGTAATGGTGGAAACCAGTCTCTCCTGAATATGGTTTGCTGAAAGGCAGGCCTGGAAGTTCACCCACAACTATGCACTCGTGGTATTTAGTATTCCCTTCGCGTTCCATCCATCAGCACATGCCAAACAGCTGCCTTTCCCACATTCCTAGTTTTATAATACAGTTGAGGAGGAGGTAGACCGGTGAATCCCATGACAGAGATGGGAAACCAAGGCGAAATGATTGGTTGATCTGCCAAAGCCATCAGAGAAAGTCTTGCTGGGTTGATTGCACCAAGGGCTTCCCACCCACTGCGGCTGGGCCCCACCTTTTACTGGAGCCAAGGAAGGTTTGCCGGGTTCCTGGAAGGCAGAGGCTTGCTTGTGCGTGCCTGGCGCTGCTGTGTCTGAGACAGGGAGGGGACAGGAGCCCGGAAGAACAAGCGGACCCGGGATGGGCAGGCTCCTTGCTCGCCCTCTTCCCAAGTCTTCCCTTGCTTCTGTCCAGGAAGAAATTCCAGAAAATAACACCGTAGGGCAGGACTGAGCTCGTCTGGGAGATGTGAGTCAGGCCCATACACTGCTCTTTAAAAGATCACTATAATCGCATTTGAAAGAAAAAATTAAAGTTCTCCCCAATTTTAAGCTATTGTTTTGTGCATATTGGTGAAAAAAGAAATGTGACTCTCCAGATATTTTGTGTCCACCTACAAATCCCAGGGAAACAGCCCAAATCATGCTTCCGTGTGGATCTGTTCGTTTGTTCTTAGGGCGGTTCTGACGCCTGGGGCTGCATTTTAAGTGTGGGAAAAGTTGATGGGTCACAGTGTCCTTGGTGTTGATTAAAGGCATTTACTTAACACATGCATTGCTTAACCCCATAACAGCACTGTGAGAGTGCCCGAGTCATCCTTCCTCTTTACAGACCAGCAACCTGGAGCTTAGTAAAGTGAGGTCACCCGAGCGTCACCTGGCCAGTGAGAAAAACAACCATGGGGTCCGGGGGGACCTGAGCTGTCTCTGCCCCTCAGCGCGTCCGTCCTGCTGCTTGCCTGGTACTGCCGGGCTTGCTGTACCCCTGAGCCATCACCAGCCAAGAGCTGGAGACCCTGTAGAGTCCCGTCATTATCTCTCCACAGTTGCACATTACGGGTTTGTCCTTGTTCACACTATTTGTAGTTTTTATCAAGAATGTCAGCTTTTCTTCCTTCCTTAAAATTGGTCTTTGGATAAATTTAAATGCATGTTTGTTTGTTTTTGTGCGGGGGGGGGGGGCACAAGGGAGAAATATAGGCAGCAGGCAAGAACCTACTGATGCAAAGAGGAGTGCTTGCACCCCACAAGACCCCCGCGCCCCACGCTGCGGGCCTGGGGTCTGTGCGTGCGGTTGTTATGACTCTGGAGCATCAAAGCTCAGGGAAGAGGGGTTGCAGGGTTGGATGAAGATCCTGGGTACGGTTGTATCGTCCTCCATCTTTCCCTTTCTCTGCAGGTTCTTGCTTTGTGGCCCAGGATGGTCTTGAACTTGTTGTCCTCCTGCTTATGCTTCCTGAGGTTTTGTTTGTTTTTTAAGGTTTAGAGAGATTTTATCATGAGGGGGTCTTGGAGCTTAAGAGAATGAAAAAGAACAGGGCTCCCGACCAACTGGGCAGGGGCCGAGTCTTTGTTCAGTTTTAATTATTTATTTACTCAAGCGTGTGTGTGCGTGTGTGTGTGTGTGTGTGTGTGTGTGTACATCTGTGAAAGAGCATGCCAGGTGTGTTGGCACTGCAGGTGGACACCAGATGCTTGCGCCACATTTTGCAGCCAGCTTCTGTGGGTGGCTTTAGTATTTCCATGCAAACGCCTTTAGTGGATGAGCCCTTTTCCAGACACCTTCTTGAGTTTTGAGATTAGCAAGGAACACTTAAAAAAAGACTCACGGTTTCCTTACAACTCTGGACAACTCCTTGAGGCCTCATAGGGCAATATTGTCTGAGAAGAAAGACATGGCGAGAGCAGCTTCCAAATCATAGAGTGATTTCACAGAGTCCGATTCTGAGTGTGAGGGAGGGTTAAGTGTACTTTCTCCCACCCATTCACCTGTGTTTCCCTTTTCTGAATATGCCTGAAAGTGATATGTGATTAAGACACTCTATAATCAAATAAGACCAAAATAGCTCTTCCAGTATGTTGAAAAGAGAATTCCAAGAGATAAGAAAGCATTGTGTCAGTGTGTTCCCTGTCTTGGCCTTTCACTAAATTACAATTGGCAGTTTATATTCCATGGAATACGGTAGGGCTTATGTCTCATGTCTCCATAGTCCTCAGTCTGTTTCTAGTGTACTCATGGGAAAATGTGGGGGCCATCTTGACATAAAGCTATTTTTGAAGTCTTGTGGAAGCCTGCCAGTGTTTGTACAAGTCAACCAGGAAACACTGTTGCCTGAGACCGGGGTTGTCAGACTTGGTCTCCAGATAGATTTTTGGTGAAGTATTTGTTAATCCTGGCATTTGTCTAGAACAAAAAATAAGTAAATAAGCAAATAACTAAGTATAAGTAAGAACTATTAAAATATTTATATCAAATGATACAAAACTTAGGAGAAAAATTGGCATGGCTTTTATTTTTGAGACAAGGTCTTGCTTTGTAGCCCAGGCTGGCCTGGAACTCAGCGGACGGCCCTCCTGCATCGGCCTTCAAAACGCTGGCATTACAGGCTTACCCCACTGTGCCCAGCATGCTACGACTTTTACAAACGTCTTCCTCCTCAAGCCTGGTGCGTTCGTGTGAGTAGCAATGGACATTTCTGTGGCTTTACTGATGGTTACAGGTAAAAACAGTGCGTGAACTTTACCACCAGGGCGGCAGGTGTGTTTATTTGAGCAATCTTTCCATTTCGAAAATCACCATTATATCATAAAAATATTTCAACCTTGAATTCCTTTCTACAAACTGCAATTCCCATGCAGCCCAACTCCAAGCCCAGAGAGAAATCAATACCCACAGGCCTGAGGGACAATGTCCTGCTCCCTCCTGCAGATAACAAATGCTCTGCATAGAAAAGAGATCCATTCTTTTCATTTTGCCCTTTTTTTTTTGACCTGGCCATGGCCACGCTGCTGTGGTGTCTGGGCTGACATGGGACTGTAGGAAATTGACTGCAGTTCTAGGAGGCATGATGCAGAGATCCCTAATAACCAAGTGCCCGCCCGAAAGGAACTCTTCGGTCTCAGGTCTGGTGCCCTGGTGGACTGCTTGCCCAAGCAACCACTCTCCTGCTTGTGGTGGCATTCCTGTTCCCCATGCCGAAGCCAAATGCTTCTGGGTCCTTCTGCGTGGCCACCCAGGTGAGGCCCACGCCCTTGCTCTCATCCACTCTCCTCCCCGCCTCTCCGAAGCCTCTGCAGGACCAAGGCTTTCTTCAGATGAGAAAGAAAGTCTTCGGTCACAGCAGAAATTTGATTCAGGTGCACAGAAGAAAGATACAATGTTATTCACAGAAAATGGACACACTTGGAAATCATCACGTTAAATACACAAACTACCAGGACTCAGAAGGACAGCAGCTCAGGACTTCTCATCTGTGGATTCTAGATATTTAAAAAAATATATTTTTATTTATATATATTGACAAAGAGAGGGAGAGAGAGGAGGTCAGTCATTTGCAGGAGCCACTACAAATGAACTCCAGACACACGTACCTCCTTGTGCATCTGGCTTACATGGATCCTGGGGAATTGAACCTGAGTTCTTTGGCTTTGCAGGCAAGCATCTTAACCGCTAAGCCATCTCTCGATCCCTGGATTCTAGATTTTATATAGCTGCAAATAGTCATGTATGTGTATGTGATACACAAATGACAATGACTAGAGAAGGAAGGGGACTCATGAGAGGGGAGGAATCGGAGCCGGTAAGGGAGCATAGGGACATATGGCCACAGTACATTATGTTCTTTTTTAATATTTAGTTTTATTTATTTATTTATGAGAGAGAGAGAGAGAGAGGGAGGGAGGGAGAGGGAGAATGCCCCTCCCCCAGGGCCTCCAGCCACTGCGAACGAACTCTAGACGCATGCACCCCCTTGTGCATCTGGCTTACGTGGGTCCTGGGGAATCGAACTGGAATCCTTTGGCTTTGCAGGCAAACGCTTTAACCATTAAGCCATCTTTCCATCCAGGAAGTACATTATATTCTTGTATGAACATGCCTCTGTGAACCCCAGTACTGTGTGCACTGAATATACGTCAAAGACTCGCTTAAATGGCACCCCACCATTGCCGGTATTGGGCTGGCTTTCTTCCTACCTTCCATTTGTTCTTTCTCCACTCCCGGGTCCACCAGTTCTTCAGCTCGTGCTCAGGTCCTCAAATGTGCCAGGTTTCCCTGCTCTACACGCCTACCCTGAGCCTCATCGTTGCAATGGGAGAACACATTCCACGCCAGTGTCGCAGCTCAGGGCAGCACAGGGCGTGGCCCTCACAGGTTTTGTTAAAGGAGTCCAGCTGGTACCTGGCGGCTGACCCATTCAGGACTCCGACGGCCTCTGCGCAGGAGTTTGCCTCTGCTGCTGCCTCGTGGGGCCTGTGAAGTCATCTGGAGTAGGTCTGGATGAACATGGATGAACTCTAATTTGGCTCTGGAAATCAGTGCAAGTTCCTGCGAGACTGCGGGGTAAGAGCCAGGTCATCCCACCATAGGATCACAAGGCAGCCTTTGTGGCACACCTAAGTCATTTGCCGAGAACACTTAGGGCTGGGGCAAGCACATTCCTAGGGGCAACAGGTATGAAGCTGGTATTTGCCAGCAGTGGCTTTTCATTGTGTGGCTTCTGTGAATTCCCACCTTCTTGCTGACCTTGGCAAGGCCCTGATGTAGAAATTTGTACTTCCTGCATCCCTTACACTTGTGGTTTCAAATGCTCCAGAAGCCACCGATTCTAGTGATGCTTATCGAAATCATCCGGTGGCTTTTCTCCTCATAGCCAAAGCAGAGGCAGCTCACAGAAGTCTAGCCTCAGAAGCCAGAATTAGGGACACTTCCAGAGGTACAGAGTGTGGGGGCTGAACGCCATGGTGCTCTGCAGTAGTTTCATGCAGCAAGGAAGGGGGTGTCAGGACTTCTTAGGTGAAGCAAAGAAGACTACACATACCTAGTGATTGCACCCAGTGGAGAAGGGACCTGAGGGTGGAGAGGGGATCCTGGGAAGGAGGAGAGACTCTGGGATGAAGGTCTCTGAGATGGATGGGGACTCAGGTGTGGAGGAGGGACTGTGGGATGGAGGAGGACTGTGGGATGGAGGAGGGACTCTGGATGGAGGAGGGACTGTGAAATGGAGGAGGGACTGTGGGATGGAGGAGGGACTGTGGGATGGAGGAGGGACTGTGGGATGGAGGAGGGACTGTGGGATGGAGGAAGGACTTTGGGATGGAGGAGGGACTGTGGATGCAGGAGGGGCTGTGTGGGATGGAGGAGGGACTCTGGATGGAGGAGGGACTGTGAAATGGAGGAGGGACTGTGGGATGGAGGAGGGACTGTGGGATGGAGGAAGGACTCTGGGATGGAGGGACTGTGGGATGGAGGGGGGACTCTGGGATGGAGGAGGGACCTGTGCTGTAAAGATGAGCCTTAGGGTTTCCTTAATGTCTGCTGCAGAGTATTCTGTACCTCCTTATCCATTTCCAGGTGGACTCTGTGTACTTTTTATCAGGCTAGTAATTACTGCAGGCCCGTGACTGACACACGTGATCCCCTGATCCTCATAGTGTCCCTGAGTTAAGGCCTGTCATCTCTATCTAGCACATCAGGAAACAGAAGTTTGAGAAATTTCACTGCAATCCTAAAACAGGGTCCCACAACTGATCCTCAAGAGCATGTGTGCGTGCACACACACACAAGAGGTAAGCAGTCATCATTTGTAGAAAGCCAGATGCACAAAGTGGCACTTGCGTATCATCTGGAGTTCATCTGCAGAGGGCAGGAGGCCCTGAGGACTGCACATTCATTCTCTCTCTGTTTCTGATTGGAAATAAAGAAATATTTATAAAGGAACATGGGGACTATGAGCATGTTCTACACTTTTCTCAGCGTCTTCCTGACACACTATCAGAGAACCAAGAAAAATGGGCATACACCAGTATTCAAGGACAACACACCTATTCAACTCAAGAGCTTTCCACCATCTTCTTTTTTATTTATTTATTTATTTATTTGAGAGCGACAGACACAGAGAGAAAGACAGAGGGAGAGAGAGGGAATGGGCGCGCCAGGCCTTCCAGCCTCTGCAAACGAACTCCAGACACATGCGCCCCCTTATGCATCTGGCTAACGTGGGACCTGGGGAACCGAGCCTCGAACCGGGGTCCTTAGGCTTCACAGGCAAGCGCTTAACCGCTACGCCATCTCTCCAGCCCCACCATCTTCTTTTCATTGCTAGTTATAAACCCATTGGGTCATGTAACTCTGGCTTCACGCCTTCCCGTGGCACCCCTGAGTAAGGCTTAGACACCCCGTGTCTTCCCAGTCCTTCCAGAATCCTTCTCTGTCTGAGCAGCCCAACTGCTGTGCATTTCAAAAGTTGACAATATTGCCTTTTAACTCCTCTCGGGAAGGGTGGTTTCAGACCCGAGCTCGCAAGCATGTGCCTGTAATTGCTGAGCCAGCCCTCCAGCCCCAGACCAGGGCTTGCATAAGGATAGTGGGGTGTCGCTTGACAAAGCAGCCTGGCTGAGTGACTCGGGTCTTGAGAAAGTCTTTCCCTAACAGAATTCACTCCTCGGTCCCTTGTTATCTGTTGGAGATCCTTCCTCCCTCTCAGCCTCCAGGAGCTGGGATTTTTCTAGAAGCTGGGTTGTGTGCGTCCCCTTGAGACAGGGTCCCGCCACTTTGGCTGCTTTCCTTACTCTGCTTCTCATAACAAACAGCTACGTATTGCTGCTGGGACAATGCTAGACCCTCTAGCAATGGCTGGGGGGGGGGGGGGGTTGACAACTGGTCGCGCACAAACATTCTTATCTGCAGGATGAGGTTAGTTTCTGTTTGGACCTGTGTTTTTGAAAGAAGGAAATAGCTTTCATAAGCATCAGATTAGGTCCAGGAAGTGGACTGCTTCAGGACAAGGAGAAACCGGTGGAGGCTGAGCGGCTGGATTTTGCCTGGCTCCTGCTGCCCCCTGCTGGCTGCGCTGGTGAGTTACCGCACGGGCCTCCCAGATAAACTAGAGAGCTTGCTGACCTCTCCCGGCTCAAAGGAATGATTCAAGGGTGGCTTTCTCCTCCCCAATTAAACCTCTCTGGAAACACGTTCAATGCCGCACCCATAGGAGTGTCTCCTAGGTTATTCCAAGTCCAGTTAAGTTGACAAGTAACCACCACACCTTTAGGCAAAGTCAGTGTTGGGCTTCGTATGAATTTCTAAGACCATTTAAAAGTTTTTAGAGGTGGGGGGCTGAAGAGATAGCTTGGCAGTTAAAGGTGCTTGCTTGCAGAGCCTGATGGCCCAGGTTCAATTCCCCAGGACCCATGTAAAGCCACATGCACAAAATGGTGCATGCGGCTGGAGTTTCTTTGCAGTGGCATGAGGCCCTGGCATGCCCATTTTCTTCCTTCCTTCTTTCTCCCTCCTTCTCTGTCTCTGTCCCTCCCTCTCTCCCCCTCCAGCTCTACCTCTTGCAAATAAATGAATAAAAATATTTAAAAATTTTAAAGAACTTTAACAATCCTTTTGGAGAAACTAGTGCAAAATTAGGGAATTAAAAGTGAAATCTGAGCTGGGGAGTGCGACAGTCTAGAGGATGGTTTCAGAACCAAGCTGAGGGTTACTGATACGCCGCCTCAGTTTCCACCTCTTCCTTCTCTTCACACACCTCTCTGGCTGGCTGGAATGTCATAAGCTGACTGGGTCACGAAAATCCACTTTGGACCATGAGGCAAAAGCCATGTTTGGCGTCTGATGGAGACACAAACTAAAAGAAACCCAAGGGAGCACTCTGGGGAGAGAGAGACAGAGAGAGAGAGAAAGAGAGAGAGAGAGAGAGAGAGAAATGTGCCACAGGCTGATTTTTTTTTTTTTTGTTGTTGTTCCAACAATAGTTTCTTCTCACTAAAAAGAGATAAAAGATTTATTTGGAAAGTCTGAGGGTGAATGGAGTAAACCTTTTATAGAGGATGAACCATGTCCAGTGAAAAGCCTAGAGCTGGAGGTATAGCTCAGGGACAGAATGCCTGCCTAGGGTAGCGTGCACAAGGCTCAGGGTTCAATCCTAGCTGTGAAGAGAGAGAGGGGGAGAGGGAGGGAGAGAGGGGGAGAGGGGAAGAGGGGGAGAGGGGTATAGGGGGAGAGGGGGAGAGGAAAGTTTAGCTGCCATCACCAGGACAACTGGAAGATGACAGTTGCTGGCTGTGACGTGGATGGTAACAGATGTCCCCTCCCGGAGCCAGGAGGGCAGAGCCTTAGTCAGGCAGGACCACAGAAGGCAACCACTGACCTTCCTCGGGAGAAAGCTCTGGAGATGGCGCACAAGGAAACCCTGGGCTCCTTGCCACGCCCCCGAGAGCCGCCCGCCCGAGACACACCTGCAGGTTAAGAGAGAGTAGCGTGAAGGGGTCAGGAGGAAACCAACCGGACTTTAATTGCGAAGTCTGACGGAGACCAACTTCCTCTAAAGGAATCCTTCGCGAAGCTTTGCGGTTGGGGAATGTAAGAGCAGACCCTCTGTGTAGCTTGCCGTTCCTTCCCCCAGTGCAGTTCTTTGACTATGGCACGGTGGCGGGGGGGGGGGGGGCAGTTCTGGGAGGATATGGACATGGCAGTCATTGGTGATGACCTTAAAATATGAATCTCTCATCAAAACATCCTCTGTAGGTTGCAGGGGGGATGCCGCTCACTGGCCAGTACTTGCTCTCCTAGCATCATTGAAGTCCTTCCTGGGTTTGATTCCCAGCTCTGAAAAACAATATTAATCCAAAATAAAAAACCTGTTTTGAGCCGGGCATGGTAGCAGCACACCTTCAATCCCGGCACCTAGGAGTCAGGGACAGGAGGAGCGCCACGCGTTTGAAGCCAGCCTGGGACTACAGAGTAAGTTCCAGGATAGCCTGGGCTAGAGTGAGACCCTGCCTTGAACTACCCCGCCCTCCAATAAAAACATTTTGGTTGCATTAGTCATGACACTTTCAGCCATTATATGCATAGACAGTATATTTGTTTTCAGTGGGTCAATTTAGAGTTAGCAGATTCTGTCAGCTTATTAGTTCTGAACTTAGAATCAGCAATACAGAACAGTCCTTCTGTAACTAGCGTTAGCAAATTCTGCAAGTTCCACTGGTTAGCATTACTGAGGAGCAAGAAATGCCTGAGTCAGGAGGGGTGTGGGGGGGGCAGAATCTGATTCTTGTCTGCTGTTTAATCTTTTGTGTCATCTTAGGTGAGACTTTAATTAATGAGGCTGCTTTCTCAGTGTTTTACAATTTATTTTTATTGTTATTTATTTGAGAGAGAGAGAGAGAGATAGAGAGGGGCAGATAGAGAGAATGGTCATACCAGGGCCTCTTGCCACTGCAAACAAAGTCCAGATGCACATGCCACATTGTTCATCTGGCTTTCTGTGGCCACTGGAGAATAGAACCTGGGTCCTTTAGCTTTACAGACGAGTCCCTTAACCACTAAGCCATCTCTCCAGCCCGGATTTACCAGTTTTTTAAAAATATTTATTTATTTATTTATTTGCAAGGTGGGGGGAGAGAGAGAGATAATGAGAAAGGGTGCACTTAGGAGCTCTTGCTCTTATAAATGAACTCCAGACGCATGCACCACTTTGTACATCTGGCCTTACATTTTACTGGGGAATCGAACCCAGGCTGTCAGGCTTTGCAAGCAAGTACCTTAACCACTGAGCAATCTCGCTAACCCTGTTTTCTCATTTATAGTGGAGGGTTTATAAACCCTGTGGTATCGCTATGAGGATAAAAGTGAAAATGCATGCCGTGTCTTGGGTATTCGGTAGAGTGGGAGGCATGCTGTAACTCCACAGTAATTATTGATTGCCATGACCTGTACTAATGTTCAACCTGTAGCCATGCGTCATGCAAAGTGGGCATTGCATACTTGAAATGTGTGAGGTTAGACCCAAAGGACATGCACTGTACATACAAAACAGAAGCTAGGTGTGATGGCATGCACCTTTAATTCCAGCTCTTAGGAGGTGGGAACAGGAAGATGAGGAGTTCAAGACCATCTTCAACTACACAGTGAGTTCTAAGACAGCCTGAGTTACATGTGACCCTGTCTCCAAAAAACAACAACAAAAAAGCAAAAACAAAAATTCAAGATACAGACTGAGTCTTGAAGTCGTTGCCTAAGAACAAGAATATGAAATATCTTGGTAGTATTTTAAAGATATTGATCACATGTTGACACAACAACACTTGTGTAACTGGATTAAATCCGAACGTATTTTGATGTATATTCAAAAATTTTTGACTGATGTAATAATTGACAATATTCCCGAGGTAAGGGCGGCACTTCAAGGCATATACTCTGCATGTGGTGGTGACAGTCAGGGGGATACGACACGTCCATCACTCAGACATGCATTTCTTTGTGCTGGGAGCAGTTAAAATTCTCTCTTTTAGTGTTTTATAGTAATTCATTATGGTCATTCATAGTTGTCCTACTGTGTGATGTGCGATAGGTAAATACTGTCAAAGCTGGGGGCATGGCCCAGTCAGCAAAGCGTTTGCCAGGCTGGCCTGAGGACCTAAGCCAGGGCCCCAGCACCCATATAAAATGCTAGGTATGGTCTCCTGTCCCCAGTGCTGGGGAGGTGGGGGCTAGAGGCTCCTTGGACTTGGTAGCTACCTCACCTAGCTTAATTGAATCTGTTATCTCTGGGTTCAGTAAAAGTGCCCGTTTCAAAGAAATATGGTGGATGGCAATGGAGGAAGACATTCAACATTGACCTCTGACTTTCACATGAACGTCCATATATGTCTATGAACACGCATGCATATATACACACAACACACACAGACACAAGGTTTATTATTAAAATTAATTCCACCCATTTCTTTATTAAAATGTAGCTACTGGAAAGTGTCATGTTACCACGATGACTTTTATATCAGATTCTTTCACACAAGACCTTGTCTGAGCACATGGACTAGAGTTGAAGGGAAAAGTGAACCGGAAAATCATGGTCTATTTTATTATCCACAGATGGTGGTTCTCAGGGAACCCCACAAAGGTGGCAGTTTGGGGAAGGAAATCTACTTGGCCAGGGTGCAGCAGATACTGATATGATTCAGTCTCACAGCCACTGTCTGCGGTCACGCAGTGGTCACTTCAGGGATTACTCAGCAGAAGAGCCTAAGGACAGACTAGAGGACAGAGCCTAAGCTCCGAGGTGGGGTCTCAGATCCAGGACAGCGCTTATTGTCAAGCAAGAGCCAAGGGAGGTCATTACCAGGGACCTGGAAAGAGGAGATGGAAGTTCAGGGGCAGGAGATTCGCTTCCTTAAGACACTGTTGTATTCCTATTCCACGGGTATGACCTGCCAGACTTGCATATGCCAACCCCCCTGATAGGAGCTGATGGAAACTCAGTGGGTTTATAGGGCTTTATAGGGCTCACTGGCCAGCCAGGAGGGAGCGCTATGAACACATAGGGCAGCAGACTTCCCACAGGCTGGGGTGAGGTGGGAGCTCAGGACAGGAAGAAGAAATCCACTGTTGGGAATAAGGGACAGTTTTTTTTTTTTTTCCTTGAGGTACAGTTTCACTCTGGTCCAGGCTGTTCTGGAATTCACTGTGTAATCTCAGGGTGGCCTTGAACTCATGGCAGTCCTCCTACCTCTGCCTCCTGAGTGCTGGGATTTAAGGCGTGCACCACCACACCTGGATTAAGAGACAGTTTTTTTAGACAAAGTAGTGTCTCTCCTCAGACCTCTGGAAAAGCAGCTAGAAGGTTTCTCCTAGGGCTGAGGCTGGAGGCTGAGAGAATATTATGCATCCAGGAGCTGCGTGTGGCTCGGGACATTGCTGGGGGTGGGAGACACAGGGAGACACCAGAGGTTGAAGAGGGAAGGAGAGGCCAGGCTCCTGAGGAGAGCCATGGAACACAGAGGGCTTGAGGGCACAGGGAGAAGGCGCTTAGCAGACCTCAGGCAGTGGAGCAAAATGAGTAGGCTGGTGTTTTAGGAAGACCTCTCTGGCCAGGTGCGATGGCACATGCCTTATATCCAAGCACTTGGCAGGTTGAGGCAGGAGGATCACCGTGAGCTCAAGGCTATCCTGGGCTACAGAGTGAGTTCTAAGACAGTGCATATTAGAGTGAGACTCTATGTAACAAATAAATAAAATAAAATAAGATCACTCTACTCACATGTTCTGTTCCAAGAAGGATGGCCCGAATGCAGCGCACCTCACGTCTGTTCCTGAAGGCAGTGGGGAGCCTGGATGGACGGTGTCCTACGGCTGCTTGAGGACTCCGACATGGGAGCAGCTGCAGGTGGAAGGCGGTGGGGAGAAGGCCTAACCCGCTGTGCTGCGCCCAGCACCATGCCGGCGCTGCTCCCTGGTATTTCCTGTGCTTGGCACAGCTTCAGCCTGGACGAGGCATCAGCACAGAGAAAGATCTAGAAGTGTGAGGAGTGGGAAGGCATCTCTTAACGTTAAGAAGGAGTTAGGGAAGTTTCCATTTTAGCTTCTTTTCTCCAGTTTCTTGTATCCCTGCCCCCCAGGAAATCCTGAGGTGACAGAGGACAGTGGCAATAAGGGGGGGGGAGGTGCAGAGTCCTAAAGTCCTGAGGGATAGGAAATCTGTCTTGAGTAAGAGGAGGTGCAGTTCTGAGAGCAGGAGTGGAACCTTCATTGCTTAAAAAAGTTCTATGGCTTGGCCTCACATATGGGCTTGGATTCAGCAAATATGGTAAAAATAAGATAAATAAGGCCCCAAATTTCTGTCTGGAGGCTGAAAAGGGCAGATGCTGGGAACTAGTAAGTATTAGGGAGACGGGGAGGTGGAGAAACCATGAAAAGCAACCTCATCTGGGTGTTGATGAACTCCTGGGCACACTGCTGGGCTGTCTATAGTCTCAGGGGACAGACCACAGTCTGGTTCCCAGACTCACCACTGGGTGGCGCACACAGGACTCATGCAAACAAAGGCCGCCAACGTCCTGCACGGAAGCCTGGCCAGCCCTTGGAGCCTGAAAACAAAAGACAGTTTGTAAACAGGACCGTTTGCCTGCCCACGTGAAAACATCAAAAATTTTTCAAAGGCTTTAAATAGTCACCATCCGAAATTTGTTAGCACACAAAGAATTCGGAAAATCTCTATTTTCCTGGGGAAAACCCAAACAAACATGAAAGCAAGGATGTCAGAGAGGTTGAAATTATCAAATGAAAACTTTAGAGCAATGATTAGGAAAAAGCTGTAAGCAGTTGGTGCTAAGCCTCTTGAAAATGAACGGAAAGGTAAGCGTCTCAATGCGCGAGGGAGACGCTAAATGAGAAGGGACCCAAACGGAATTTCTAGAAGTGGAATATACAATAATCAGACATTAAAAAACTCCGCGGGCTCCATGAAGTGACAGAAGGGAACATAAATGAACTTGACGCGAAGACAGACCAACAGAAATGATCCGATGTCAATAATAGATCACTGTCCACTTTTGATATTCAAAACTGGCTCTTGTGGTGGCTCGAGTCAGGTGTCCCCCCATGACCTCATGTGTTTTCACTGCTGGGCCCAGCTGGTGGCAACTTGGGAACTGGAGCATTGCTGAAGGAGGTGCGCTGTTGGGGGCAGGCTTATGGGTATTAAAGCCAGCGTGCCCTTGCCTGTGTTTGGCACACTCTCCCGTTGCCTTGTCCACCTGGAATTGGCCAGGGGGTGATGTCTCTGCACATGCCTTGTTTTCCCCTGCCAGCGTGGAGCTTCCTCTTGAGGCAGGAAGCCAAAATAAACTCTGTCCTCACATCAGCTGCTTTGGGTTGGGTGCTTTCTGCCAGCAATGCAAAGGTGACTGCAACAGATGTCTAGCCTGACTATAGGATTTGAGGCAAGAAAAATGTTTTCAAATATTTTTAGTATCTACTTAGCATGTTAAGGACAAAGCCTGGGAGCTGGGCATGGTGGTCTATGCCTACAATCTCAGGGCCCAGGAGGATGAGGCACAGGATTGGGAGCCTGGGGCTACATGACAAGTTCCACACCAGCCTGGGCTATCTAGCAAGACCTTTTATCAAAACAAAACACAACACAACAAAGCGGCACACCTGGGAAGCACAGATCTTAAAGTCTGTCCCTTAGTACAGAGAAGAGTCCCGTCTAAGCTATGTAACTTGCTGTTTTGGGCAGAAGAAAATGCATCCTCTTCATACTGGGAGAAAATGGAAGAAAAGTCGGGAAGAAGGAGCCAGGAGAGGCTGTTGGTGGGAACTGGTTTCATTTTTGCCTCACTGTACTGGAGAGGATTGAGAATGCCATTCGAGAGGAATTGCACCAGCTCTTGGGGCCTGACTATTGAAACTTCAGGAATTCTGCAAGCCAGTTGTTAAATAGAACTTTGGGATTGCACGTGGTGGGAATATTTATACCATGGTAACTGTAAATATCCTAAGACTACTGTTAAGCCACCAGCACTCCAGCAGAGACCGGCCAGACAAAGAGGACACAGGGCCAGGGAGCGGGAGGAGTGTGTACCCCCCCTGCCCCACCCACTTGCCCTGTGGAACACTGGAAGCAGTGGTGTGCAGGGACAAGGTCAGTGTGGTGTGAGCCACCACGGTGGCATGCTGTGGTTGGGTAGAGATGGCCTTCTTAATTTCCAGTGGACCTTGCCTCTCATATGGTACCACTGAATGGATGGGCAGGGAGTCTGATCGGAGGGGAACTGATCCACAGGGGCTGGGAGAACTGAGAGGCGCTGATTCATTAGAGGAGCCCGGGGGGTGGGGGTGGTGGCGGGTGGGGGTGGTATGGCCACAGGGTTGTGAGGCTTAATGTCAGATGGACAGATCTAGCAGTAAGGTCAAGTCAGCTCTACTTTTGTGCCCAGGCCAGGCCAGGGCAAGCTTAAACTTCCCCCATTTTACATCAGGAGACCCCAGGGGCCCTCCTCTTCCATCCACCCGGAACCATCTTGTCACAGGCAGGTGTTGAAAACGGAAACAGAATGTCCTTCCCACCCTCAAACGAGGACCACGGGGACCATTGCAGTCACCACAGCTGAGAGTGAAGACCAGTCTAAGGGATCGGGGACATGTCTCAGTGCTCAAAGGCAATTGCTTACAAAGCCTGTCAGCCCAGGTTCAAATTCCCCAGGACCCATAAAAAAAGAAGGATACATAAAATGGCACATTTGCCCAGAGTTCGCAGCAGCAAGAAGCCCCGGAGCTCCCTGTCTGTCTCTCTTGCAAGTAAACACATTTTTTTTCTTTTTAATGGGTAAACCAGTCTGAACAGGTTATATGAGCTGTCCACTATTGCCACCTGAAGCGGGGAGCTTACTGGAGAGAAGTGGGCCAGTTATAGATCCAAAATAAAGAGGCTTCGTTTTCTTTTCCCATCTGACTTGGAGCGTAAATTTGCAAGTCAGAGACACTCATAACATAAAAACTAGCATAACGTGTGTTTACTCAAATGTATAATTCATGAAGGTTTTTTTTTTTTCTTCTAGCAATCATTCTTCGCAAACTGAAGTTTGACCTCATTTTTATTTTGCAGATGAGAAGAGAGCTGACGCTTGTGAGAAACTGAGGGTAGTCGGATGGCGCCTCAGGGTCCCTCCAGGAGCTGGGACTTTGCTTTTGGGTTGAGATAGCTAGAAATTAAAATTTGTTATTATTTCTCCACGGGGTAACCAGAATGGGAGGAGTGACCCATCTAAATCACACTCAGCTGGGAACAGGAGATATAAAAAGAAAATGCTGAGTTCATTTTATTGCTGTGAAAAATATAACTGCTGGTGGGCTGGAGAGCTCAGAGTTATATATGAGATGCTCGAAGAACTATTTGATCGAGTTTAGTCCACGCCTGGGAAACTCAGTCACCCTGACACGTTGTCACAGTTAACCCTTGACAAGGCTGGAATTTACACCTTGACCCTGACCTCCAGTTTATGCAAGGAATCAGAGTTCCAGCGCCCACCACTCCCCCTGCGCCTCACGGCTCTGCAGGAGTCAATGTGGAAATCATCTCACACCTGGAAGGCTGCTGAGTGATTATGGGATTAGAAAAGGAGTTTGGTTCCATTGTTGGCTAACTTTTCAGAGCCACAAAGTTCAATTGATTAAAAAAAGGGGTGGGGGGCTGGAGTGTTGGCTTAGTGGTTAAGGCATTTACCTGCAAAACCGAAGGATCTCTGTTCGATTCCTCAGAACCCACGTAAACCAGATGTACAGGGGGTGCACGCATCTGGAGTTTGTTTTTAGTAGCTGGAGGCCCCAGCTCCCCATTCTCTCTCTCTCTCTCTTCCTCTTTCTCACAAATAGATTAAAAAAAAAAAAAGAAACCCCATCAAGACAAGACTACTGGGTCTGAAAATGCTGGCTTAAGGTATGTCAGATACTGAGCATAAACGCCCTGGCTTGATGTGTGTGAAGTTGGTCCTCAGGTGGTAGTGTTGGGTGCTGCCATCTTCCTGAGGTGGAGCCCAGGGGGAGGTGCTTAGGTCACAAGAGGCATGCTCTGAAGGAATTATGTGTGTCTCACTGGATCCCAGTGAGTTCTCAGGAGAACCATATCTGTGGCAACTTCTCCTCTGGCTTCCTGTCTCACCACGTGATCTCTCACTCCTGTTCCAGCTGTCACTGCGAGGCCATTTCCCATGAGGACTTCACTAGAGCTGGGCAAAAGCTGGTGTCATGCTTTTAGATCTCCAACATGGTGAGCTAAATAAAAATAGTTTTTTGTAAGTACCCAGCCTCACGGTGTTTTATTATAGCAACAGAACACTGACTGAGACACCAGCGTGCAGCCGTGGCTGGGCTTCAGCATGTCCTCGTTCATTCGCGACATCAGCATGCTGGTGGCTGCTGTCATGAAGACTTTGCTGAATATGTGTCCTGTTGGGTTGAGCATGACACAGGCTCTGTCCTTCACCCACAGACTGCATCTAACTCTCAGGGTGTGCAAGTTTCTTCCCAGAGGTGCTCCCTCCCCGACATCTGTCTGTCTGTGGCCCTCCATCTGTGTGGAGCCCTTGGCTGCTGTCTGGAGCCCACTTGTTACGCCACAGGAGAGCCCCAAGGACCTCAGGAACTCCTGGGACTGCACAGAGCCCTACCAATGTGTGCTTGCTTCCCCACAGGGGTTTGAGCCTCCCTGTTGGCTGTGGGTCAGCATGATGAGCTGCTTACATATGTGCCCTTGCTTCCAACAAGAAACAGGGAAAGACAGAGGCAGCGATGATAATTATCCATCCCCCATAACTGGCTGCTGTCCCTATAATGCATGATCCACAATCCCCATGGGGTTGACCTGCATCCCCAACGAGGAAGGCCTTTTCAGATAAGGGGCAGGGAGGAGGAAAAGGATGGTACCAACATGTGATGTTTCCATACAACATACATCCATATCTAATAATAATTATAAAAAGAAAGACATGCCTAAGGGAAATTTAATCTTCCAGGGCCCCACATATTGCAGAACTGAGGTAAGTGATCTGGTTCTGTGGTCTAAACCTCACTATCGGGAGCTTGGCGGGTCCCTTCAGGAGAGACCACAGCGGGGCCCCTCCAGAGCTATGAGGGAAGCAGACGTGATGGGGGGGAAGGTGGGGGGCGGGATAGGTAACTGAGCTTTCTCAGAGCCACTGGGAAACCTCCCAACTGCAGTGGGAGACTTACAGGGACAAGTGACAAAGGAGAAAGAAAACCTGGCTTGGATTTGCAGCATGGAGGACAGGATAATATTTCTTTGTCATCTCTGCCTAGACTGCCATTTCAACCAACACAGACTTTAGGACTGGAAGAGCCAATAAAATCAAACAGGAATTGGCTAAAAGAATGTATACTTCACCCAAGGCTCTCTCTTCAGTATTTCTGTTTCATTTCTTAATCAACAATTGAAATGAGAAAAACAAATCCACCAAGACCTTTTTATTGCAGTAAAATACACCTCACATAAAACTCGCCATTCTTCCCGTGTTTCCGTGTTAGACGTCACAGTGCGGCTCAGCCGCCCACCATTGCTCTTCATCAGCATTTCGTTCTGCAAGCGTGAAACTCTGCTCCCCTTCAGGGACGCCCCCGCTCCTTCTCCAGCCCTGGAAGCCACACTCCACTTTTTACTCCATGCATTAAGCGACTCTGGTTTCCTCAGATAAAGGATTCAAACAGTAGTTGTCCTTTTATGCATGGCTTATTTCGCTGACCAGGATGTCTTTAACAGTCATCCATGTTGTAGCCTATGCCAAGATTTTTCTTACTTTTTAAAATATGTTCCAAGAATATCATTCTTTTTAAAAATAACTTATTTATTTATTTGAAGAGAGAAAGAGAGGCACACCAGGGCTTTTAACTGCTGCAAATGAACTCCAGATGCATGCCCCACTTTGTGCATCTGACTTACATGGGCCCTAGGGAATTGAACCTGGGTCCTTTGGCTTCACAGGCAAATACCTTAACCACTAAGCCATCTCTCCAGCCCGTTTCTTGCTTTTAGACGGAGTAGTAGTCTGCTGAATGAGTGGATTATATTTCACGTACTTATTTATTAGCTGTCATTGACGAATTGCTTCTATCTTGGGCTGATACGAATGATGCCACCATGAAAATTGTTCAAGTTCCATGTCCCTGATTTCATTTCTCAGGTGCACACCCTGAAGTGGGGTTGCACAGGCTCTAACATGTACTGTACCCGCTCAGACAAGCCCATTGCTTCTTCTGATCTTCTTGTCTCCACCTCTTCGGAAACTTCCCGCTGGTGTGCATCACCACCACAGACCCCATTACTTCTCCATAATCGACTGTGCAGGCAGGATTACTTGAGATTTTGCTGTGACTTCATAGCAACAGGACTGAATAGTTCTAAAGATTTTAAATTGATATTTTTGAAAAGCTGCAAGTCTAAGCTGGGCTTCCCTCCCCGCCCGCCATGTGTGCCTGCCAATCTGGATTGGTGCAAAAGATAGAATTATGGTTCCCCCAGTGCCCACATCCCTGTTTCTGGTACTTGCTGCTTCCATGGCAGAGACTTTGTAGGTGTGACTAAAGTGATCTACAGGTGGGAAGATATTCCTGGTTAGTGCGGTATGACCGACGTTGTCACACGGGTCCTTGGAGGTGAACGAAGGAGGCAGGAGAGACTCAGGGAGATGCTGGGTAAGGAAGGCACAGAGGGTAAAACTGTGGAGCCAGTGGAAGGACCGTGAGCCAAGCAGTGTAGAGTAGACATGGATCCCCCCAGAGGAAGGCAATGCTGTGCGCAACTCGATTTCCACCCACTGAAGCCCCTCTGGGCCTTCCGACCTCCAGACCTGAAAGATGATAAACGGGTTGTGCCAATCACTTTCCCACAGCAGCAACAGGGAACGAGTATAACCAGGTGCTATGGCTGTGGTACGGCTTGCTCCCACCAAAACCCCTATCCACGCTTGGTCCCCGAAGAAGAGGTGGGGGGGAGGTGGCAAAGCCTTTAAGGAGGGCTCTAGCGTTAGGCACGAAAGTGTCCTTGTGGCACTGGCTCAGCTACTGCAGAAATCTGCCTCTGCTCGCTGTTTGCAAGGGCCACTGCCTCTGTGCACAAGGCACTCGCAAGGAGGCAGGCAGAAGCTGGCCCCATGTTCTGGCACTTTCAGAACCAGGAGCCAATTACCTTTATACATTTTGTTTTCTACAACTCGTCTTGGGAGAAGCTTACTGAACACATGGAAGAAACCCATCAGCAGAAAGGGGAAAACCAGCAAGCTATGCTGGTCATGTGTGACTCACTGTCCCCAAATACACACAGACAGTGACACGGCTTGGACAGCAGGTCCAGGTGGGGATACCCCAACACACACACACACACACACACCACTCTATGTTTTATCAAAAATATATTTCAGTGACTCAGCCTCAGTCACTGACCAGATACTTAACTTCAACCCCAGTCAATGGGCAATTTACTTCTTTCAATGTCATTTGTAGCGAAGGCTGCTAAGCAGGGATATAGTATTTATACCCAGGGTCACAGGGCCTTTTAAGTTATAACTTAGAGAAGGAGAAGAATTTCACTCCAAAGGCATAGTAGGCATCTTCAACTAAATCACAGAAGAAAACTTCCCCCAAATTGGGAAAGAGGTGCCAATGCAGATACAGGAAGCCTTTAGAACTCCAGCCAGACAAAACCTGGAAAGAACCTCTCCTTGCCATATTATAATCAAACTACCAAACACACAAACCCAAGAAAAAATATTGAAAGCAGTCAGAGAGAAAAATCAAGTTACCTACAAAGGCAAGCCTATCAGGATCACAGCAGATTACTCAACACAAACTTAAATTGTAACTTAAGAGCAAGTCCAGTGATGTTAAAAATCAATTTAAATCAGCAATAAACATTTTAAGATGGGATAAAAGGAGTAAAGCAATTCAGGTGAATTCTGAATTCAGGGCCAAGGTGTGTAAGGGTGTGGAGTCTCACTACATGTTATTGCCTCCCTCCCATTTTCACCAATCCTGGACCTGGAGTGTTTTATTTGAACCTATCTATCTATCTACCAAAAGAGATCAAGAAGAGGAGGAAACAGACGATGTAAATGTGGAAGTTCTCAAGGACATGGAGGCGGAGTTGCTCAAAATAGCAGACAGAGTGGCTGAAGCCAGAGGAAGTCAGCTGGGGAAGTAGAGCGGGGTCTGCCTGGGTGAGATGGAGACTCAAGCTATTAAAACAGAGCACCAAGACGCCAGGACAGACAGATCCCGTAAGAAGGCAGACAGTGAGAAACCTTATGGAAGCCGAGATTCAACTATTCATATACTCCATCAATTCCTCGTGGATATAACTTTCCAACCCTGTTTTTCTGCTTTTGAGTTTTTGTTGTTGTTGTTGTTGAGGTAGGGTCTCACTCTAGCCCAGGCTGACCTGGAATTCACTATGTCAGGGTGGTCTGGGACTCATGGCGATCCTCCTACCTCTGCCTCCCCAGTGCTGGGATTAAAGGCATGCGCCACCACACCTGACTTTTCCAACCCCTTTTGAAGAGATGCCAATGAACTAAGACAGGAGATGGGACACGGCAGTCCCATGAGTCTGAGGATGCGGAAGGAAGAGCAGGCTGCAGCTGAGACGCGGCAGTTACGTAGTCGGAACTGAGCCTCTTTCACAGGAGTTGTGTGAGCACCTTGGTCTCATATTGGAGCCTGCCCCAGCAGCCAGGCTGAAAGGAGACTACCGAATGAGGAAGCTGCCGGACTGCGGAAGGTCATGCCATACATTGCTAGTCAGTTTCAGAAAGACAAGATTTGGCTCCGGAGGACCAAGCCCAGTAAATGCCAGTATCAGATCTGCTTGGATATTGATGACTCTTCTAGCATGGAGGACAACATATAGACAGACAGATGATAGACAGAGCGATAGATAGATTGAGAGAGAGAGAGAGATCTCACTGTTCTGAAGTCGCAGGTCAGGACCTCCACCCATACGGGAGGGTTTCCTGCTTGATTAAGAGGGTAGACTTGGACCTCCCTGGCCTCTGTGAAAAGGACTGTTAATCTTATGAAGGACAAAGCATTTTGGAAAATATTTAATGAATGTTTTTGAACAAATTTTTGTCACAGTTTCAGTGTCTGCCAACATTTTAGGATCAAAGGCATCAGAGACGCACACAATAGTAAGCACTTTGTAAGGAGTGAGAAATGAACAGAAAGGGTGTGTCTGGTGTGGAACTGGCACGAACCAAGTTTCTTTCTCTTGCCCACTAAGGAAAACATACTCAGAATATTCTTCCTGCCTATTTTTTAAAATCAAAGCAAATTTAATTTAAATAATTTAGCTTTAAATATTTTACTGTGTAGAACTCAAGCTTTAGCCTGGTAATCTTCTTTGCTTGTTCTCTGGCATCACCACTTACAGTGCTGTGTGACTGTCAGCATATTCACTTCTAGAATTTTCTTATTGTCTTTTTAAAAAATATTTTTAAGCCAGGCTTGGTGGCTCATGCCTTTAATCCCAGCACTCAGGAGGCAGAGGTAAGAGGATCACCATGAGTTCAAGGCCACTCTGAGACTACATAGTGAATTCCAAGTCAGCCTGGGCTAGAGTGAAACCCTACTTCCAAAAACAATTTGTAAAATTTATTTATTTGCAAGCAGAGAGAGAGAGATACAGAAATGAGGTACAGAGAGAATGGGCACACCAGGGCCTCTAGTCATTGCAAATAAACTCCAGATGCATGAGCCACTTTGTGCATCTGGCTCTATGTGGGTACTAGGGAATCAAATCTGGATTGTTAGGCTTTGCAGGCAAGCACCTTAACCACTGAACCCTCTCTCCAGCCTTAACTTTGCCTTTCTAGGCACAATGGGGATTGAAGTCCGAGCCTTGTGTTTGCCAGACAAGTGTTCTACCATTGAGCGAAACTTCCAGCCCTACTTATTTTCATTTTCAATTTTTCCCTCGGGACAAGGTCTCTCTAAGGCTGCATAGGCTGGCTTTGAACTCACTATGTAGTCCAGGCTAGCACTGAGCTAATGGTCCTTTTGTTTTTTGCCTCCTGAGGGCTTACATTACCGGTGTCAACCTCTCAGCCTAGCTTGCTTTTATCTGTTTTATTTATTTGTATTTACTTACTTTTAGTTTTAGAGAGAATGAGAACAAGAGAGAGAGAATTTGCATGCCAGGACTTCAGCCACTGAAGTCAAACTCCAGACGCTTGTGCCACCTAGTGGGCATGTTTAACTTTGCACTTGCCTCACTTTTGTGCATCTGGCTAACATGGGATGTAGAGAGAGATTGGGTCCTTAGGTTTCTCAGGCAAGTGCCTTAGCCACTAAGCCATCTCTCCAGCCCCTTTCTGGTTTTTTTTTTTTAAATATTTTATTTATTTATTTGCAATTTGAAAGAGAGAGAGAGAGAGAGAGAGAGAGACAGGGAGAGAGAGAGGAGAATGGGAATGGGCATGGCAGGGCCTTCAACCTCTGAAAACCAACTCCAGATACATGTGCTACCTTGTGCATTTGCCTTTACATGAGTACTGGGGAACAGAACCCCGGCTGTTAGGCTTTGCAGGCAAGTGCCTTCACTGCCAAGCCATCTCTCCAGTCCTCTTTTCAGATTTTAAGATACAAATATGTCAATGAATTTAGAGCCCACATTTTCTTTTCTAATGTTCTATATAAATGTAATGTGCTTGTTTTAATTCATGCGGTTTGAAAGGACCTAGGAGGAGGAAGGGAAGAGAAAATATTTACTAGGTTCCTGCCAAGCCCAACGTGTTGCACATTCCATACGACAGTCTGTGAGACATCGGCTGATTGTGTACTTAATGGATGAGGCAGAGAAAATTTATATTAGCTTGCCTTAGGTCCCACAGCTGATCCACCTCCTTCTTCTTGCTCCTTTTCCACCTCCTACTCTTTCCTTTCTTCCTCCTTTTCCTTTCCCTTTTTCTTTCGGGAGGGGCGGGTGGCTGTTGAGGCAGAGCCCAGGCTTGCCTGGATCTTACTAGCATATTGTCTCAACCTCCAAAGTGTCAGGGTTACAGATGTGTACCACCACGCCCCTCTGTTCTCCACTCATAACCATGCCTTCAAATTTAGGCCACCTTTGAAAAAAGAAATTAAGGCAAGGAAGGACCTGGGTTACATGCAAACATTAGGACCTTAGGGTTACTTTACTAGTTACTGTGAGACACTTCCAAAGAAACTGTGGGTTTGTTTTCCTGGGGATTTTATTTTATTTTATTTATTTATTTATTTAATTTTTTTTTTAAACTTTTTTTTTTTTTTAATTTATTTGAGAGAGAGGGAGAAAGAGAGAGGAGAGAGAGAGAGAGAGAGAGAGAATGGGCATACCAGGGCCTCCAGCCACTGCAAACAAACTCCAGACACATGTACCACCTTGTGCATCTGGCTTATGTGGGCCCTGAGGAATTGAACCTAGGTCCTCTGGCTTTGCAGGCAAACACCTTAACCACTAAGCCATGTCTCCAGCCCTCCTTGGGGATTTTAAACAACTTGTCTTTGTGTATGCGTGTGTGAGTGCAGGTGTGTACATGCTCTGGTGCCCGTGTGGTGGTCACAAGACAACCTTGGGATTTTGTTTTCACCATCTCTCTTGGTTTATAGCATGTCTGTTTTTTCACTTTTTTTTTTCATTAAGGACACACTTTGTATGGATACATCACATATTGGTACCATTCTTTCCCTCCTCCCTGCCCCATTCTGCAGGGGGCCCGCCTCAGTGGGGTTGTGCATTGTGGGAGCAGCAGTCAGTTATTGGTGGGGGAGGCAGTGCCTCTGGGCATGACATCCCAACCTGTGTCTCTTACCATCTTTCTGCTACCTCTTCCACAAAATTCCCTGAGCCTTGGTGGGCGTGCCTTAAGTCCACTTCCGTGATAAGCTCTTAGGAGCCTTTGGATCTCTGCTTTGGTGTATGTTGAGTATCCGCAGCGTCTGTCTCCTTCTCAAAGCAGGGTCTTTTGTTGGTCGTTGTTGCGAATGCCAGGCCAGCTGGCTGGTGGTGTCGGGCTTCGGCTATCAGCACCTCCCACCTTGCTTTAGGAGGGCGGCGGTTCCGACTGCGCTGGCCTCGCCTGGGCTCCGACTCGGCACGTCGTCAGGCTTGTGCGGCTACTGCTGGGCCCACTGAGCCATCTTCTCAGCCCCCTCTGGGGGACTTTAAGGCTCAGCTGTCTGTCATTCTGGTTTGGAATCCTTTGCCTTGAGGATCCCTGTGATTTCTTGTCACACCAAAACAGCCTTGTTGTCACTTGTCTTTGTGGTATAGTGGGGGCATAGACAGGGGCAGGACCGGTGTCGAGAGGTGTTGTGGAGCTCCCTGGCACAGGGGAAGGCGTTCCGGCTGCTAAGAGCTCCTGGGTGCCCCTTCCACTCTCACACCCCGTATCTGAGCAGAGAGTGGCTACGGGTGGGGGGTCACACGGACATGAGAGGGTGGCTGGGCTCGACCACCCCACCCTCCACAGGAGCACGTGCAGACCCGGGCCTCATTTCTGCTGACTTCTGGCAACCGCCCCTGGGCTGCTTCTTGAGAAGGTCTAGTTTGAGTGACATTCTTGTCTGAAGCTAGCTAGTTTTGTTCCTCTGGGGGCTCTGCATTACTTGGTGCTCATGTTACCTGGTGAGTACCTGGGCTTACTGTTGGGAGCGGGCCTGAGCGTCCAGGAACGAGGTGGCTGCCCAGTCCCCTTGGCAGTCCCGACCCGGCTCTGATGGCCTGGAGGCTTCCTGGAGCCGCTGCTCTTGGGTCCTCGCTGGAAGGCTGAGGGGCATCGGTGCCCCTACCGACCAAGGGCAGCCGACGGGACAGCTGCGCATGCGAGGAAGGGGCGCCTCCCTCTCAGGGCTCCTCACATGAAGCCCTCTCCCCGGAGAGGCTCCCGGGCATGGGAGGTGGGCTCACTCTGGGGAAAGGACTTCCTACTTCAGTCAGTCCTTCTGGAAGCAACCTCAGAGGCCAGGCCCAGAGGAATGTCTGTGGATTCCTCACCAGACCAAGTTGGCAACAGAACTTCATCACACGTCCACCCCTTGTCAACCTGACACGAAACCATATCTCCTTACATCACGTGTGATTTCCACATGAAGACGGTAACAAGGTCACCTGATATGATGTAACTATCTCATGTATGATCGGAAACACACGATCTTCCCCCCAGACACAAGGCCAAGTACCTTGAGGAAAGTTTAGTGTCTGATATCCAATAAGTTACATATAAATTTGACAACAGTTAACTAGTGATAAAAATCTCAATCAATGTTAACTATATAATAGAGATATAGAGGAAAACCAAAAGCATCTTGATATTGGTGTAGATATGTGCAAACACTCTTAACAAAGTAGGGTAGAGACACTTAATGCAATTACAGCCATGTGACCTTAGCTGGTATTTGTAACTGCCTTCTTCTACTGCCCATTCTGTACTTCCTCCACCTTCAGCAAGCACCTCAGCAGGTCCTGGTTCTTTACCTGGAGGGGTGTTCCATACCTTCATTCCTGAAGGATCTGGGCCATTTATCACACTGCCTTGATTGCATTGTTGCAGCTGCCCATTGACTTTGATCACAAGGCCTGGTAACACTAAGAGACGCCCTAAAGGATCTCCTGCACTCCAGACACTCTTCCTTACCTCCACTATGGAGGAGCAGTCTGAGTTCCCCCTGGCAGTCTGCATCAGTCACCCCTGCTAACACTGTAACTCCTTTCTTAGGCTGCTGGTTGGTGGGCATCAGGCCACCAGCCAAAGTGGCCAGATGAGTTTACATGGCAAACCCATTCCAGCATTCCCAGTTCTCTGGACCTCTTCATCCCTTTATCAGGATTAAGCCAGGGGATGTGAGGCAGCTGGAGCTCATTCACAGCAGGCCATCTTTGAGGGGAGCATGTTGTGGTGTGAGCGCAGCACCGGGTGGGACCCCGTGGTGGGCGCACGTGTTGGAGTAAGACCGCCAACCTCGCCAGCTAGCAAGCAAAGGGGAGAGGAGAAGGCTGAGATACCATAGCGCCCCCGCAGCGTGACCCTGACGGCCATGCACCTACAGCTAGAACCGCTCTTAGAGGCACCACCCTGGGGACCCAGCCTTGAACACACGGGCCCTTGGGGGACGTGCATGACCCAATCCAAAGCCGGTATTAAAGGAAAGCTGGATCGAAGGGAGGGAACAATTAAGCGGGCATATTTGAAAGCGACAGAAGGCTTTCGTTTCAGACAGAGCGGAAGTTGCGTGTGGACTCGAGCTACGTGGGCAGTAGCCTGCCTCCCAAATGCCATGATTCAGAAAGCAGACAGAGGCATTGCCTAGCTGGCTTGGAAACATCCAGCCCGTTCACAGCCCTGACAAGGACATGGACCTCTTCCATCCCTCACTAGCTATCTCAGGCTTTTTTTTTTTTTTTTCTTTTCTGAAGGCACACGGAATTGTTAAGTCGGCAGATGTTACGTTTAGTTCTTCACATCTGTCCGGGAAGTATGCCTTTATTTGCAGGAATGAAGTTCAATAAAAAAAAATACACGTTTTCTTCAAAGACCCCTTTGGCCTGCTTACAATGTTTCCATTTAGGGCAAACTTGAATCTCTGTTTTGGGGATATGTTTTACTTAAATATTCTGTAGAGATCACAAATTTAACACAACTCGGGGAACATGCCATCAGTCCCAGCGTCAGTAAGCTAGCAATATGACTCTTAGAACAAGTCATTCAGAACTCAGAAGAGAACGCGCGTGTATGCGTGTTTACAGTTTGCGCCGAGAACATCCCTTAAAGAAACATGTGCTGAAGGCTTTGTCTCCAGCTGGTGATGTTACAGGGAAGTGGTGGAACTTTTAAGAGGAGTGGTCTAGCGAGAGGAAATTAGATTGGGGACATTTTCTTTTTTCTTTCTTTTAAATTTTTCCAGGTAGAGTCTCCCTCTAGCCCAGCCTGACATGGAACTCATTAAATAGTCTTAGGGTGGCCTCGAACTCACGGCGATCCTCCTAGCTCTGCCTCCTGAGTGCTGGGATTAAAGGTGTGCGCCACCATGCCTGGTTTAGGGACATATTCTTGAAGCTAAAATTGTCACCCCAGCCTCTGCCCCCTTTCTCTCTCTCTCTCTCTCTCTCTCTGCTTCTTTGCCACCATGAGGTGAATGGTTTTTACCCACCATGTTCGTCTGCCATGATGAATTAGCTCACCAGCCTGAAAGCAACCAGGCATGTCTGAAACCATGCACCCTCCCCCCAAAAAACCTGCCTTCCTTATAAAACAATTATTTCATGTATTCTGTCAGAGTGAAAACAAGCTGGCTAACACAACAGATGAGACTGTTTAGCACCATGATGCAGGAGGACAGGAGAGATAAATTAGGAATTGAGGCTTTAGCTCGCCAGTGAGAACCCATCTCAGCATAACAGGGTTACTCATGCTCATTGACTTCCATTGCCAGTACTGATCCACACTTGTATGTGCCAGGTTTGGGTGCTGAATATCCCCCCAAGGCCCAGGTGTTGAACACTTGACTCCCAGGATGGCTCCTGGCGGGTGGTGAGATGTTTAAGTGGGGCAGAAGTTGGATCACATGTGGCTGAAGGAGATGTGGGGATGAACTAAGATGTCTCCTTGGCCAGGAACTCCCTCCGGAAGGTGCTGTGTGGCCCCACAGGGGCCGGTGACCATGGGATGAAACCTCCAAAAGTGAGCCAAATGAACCTAGTCCTGTATGTTCACGGTGACAGAAAGGTGATTAACACAACATGGATCCTGTCACTTCATTCTCATAGCATCCCTACAGGATAGGCATCATGATAGTTGGTGCTTCAAGATGCAGGCTTACAAAACACAAGACATTTTCCCCTGAGTGGCTATGGAAGAATCACAGCGGACAAGCTGGCGTGATTGCAGACCCGCTCTCAACTTTCAGCATCTGTCCCTTACATCTATCCATCTGACTCCCGAAAGTCCCATTTCCAGAGCTCCAGTGGCACTGCCTGTGGTCTAGGCTCAGTGGTGGTGCACGGGACAGGCTAAGACAGTAAGGGCAAGGCCCACGTGATTGGCCAGGAACGGTCACGTGACCTTCCAATCCTCCTGAACAGCTGGGCTTCAGGATCCCTCCTGCTGGTCCTTACCATCTGCCTGTGGTCAGTGTGCGCGTGAGGTCTCTACTTGGTAAAACGAATTACTCTTATAGGAAAGACTGCTTGAGGGGGAAGTCAATACGGAGGGAGGCCTGAAGGGGAAGAATTGAAGAGAAGTGGAGGTGAAGGGCCGAGGTCAGCTGACCCTGGTGGACACTCGAACCCTTCAGGGCCTGCGGTCACAGGAGCCAGCCACGTTTCCAGATGGTCCAACTCACAGAAATATAATCACATCTGTCACATTGTCCTGTTCTGCCCGGACCCTCACCTGTTCCCTAGTCCATTGGAACTCCCTTCAGAAATACTTGAAAATGGGCTGGAGAGATGGCTCAGTGTTTAAAGGTGCTTGCTAGCAAAGCCTGACATCTCAAGTTCAATTCCCCAGTACCCGTATAAAGCCAGATGCACAAAGTGGTGCGTTCATTTGGAGTTCACTTGCAATGGCAGTAGGCCCTGGCATGCCCATTCTCCCCCCCCCCCCAATAAATAAATAAATTCTGGAGAGAGAGAGGGAATCTCTTTCTCTCAAATCAAACCCTTAGTGAAGTGGTGAAACACTGAGGACAGGTGCCCTCGAGCACTGGCTTCATGGATGGCAATGTCTGTTTAACTCTAAACCATAGAATCCGAACCAATCTGCCTCCATGTCTTTGTACCTATCTCTCTCTGTGCCTGTCTGTCACTGTCTCTGTTTGTCTGTCTGTCGCACACTGCTGAGTTCAAGAAGGGCAAAGTAGAGGGAATCTGCTCACGTCTTAGGAGGACGTGACAGCTGTCCTGAGCTGGTGGGACCTGTGAGCGCACCGTCTCCGGAGGGCCTTGACTAGTCTGAGGAATGTTCTGAGGAAGGACAGGGCTGCTGTTTGAAGCTCAGGGAATGTTGAAGGGCCAGGAATGGCTCGTGTGATCAGACATTTGCTCCTGAGCCTGGCTTGGCCGTGCATGTCTTTTCTTTTGAGTTTGATGGGCTGGATGGGGACGCTGGCATTATTTTGTCTCTCAGCAGCTCAGGCACTCATTTGAAAGTTCTGATTTACTAGGTATTTATGACTGGCAATTCCAGGTGGCTTAATTCTGTAAAGCCAGGTATTTTAAAAAGTAGCCATTTTTTTTTTTTTTTGAACTATGGAGCTTTTTTTTCATGTTTTAATCTGTGACACAGTGGTACTTTTAGGGAGTATAAAAAATGAGCAGATGATAAACCACCCACCCACCTTACCACAGAGCCTTGGAGGAACGAGTCAGTAACCAGTCAGGATATTGGACGAGGATGGTGCAAGGAGGCATGGGGGGTGAGGGGGGGTAAAAGGTGGCAGAGCCCACCAAGCCATCTAGACATACAGGACATGGGATGGCGGACCTTCTGAGATGGCTCCAGGAGGGGGCACCTTGATCATTTCCTGAGTCTTGGAGGACTTCTCAGTAGTTTAGAGGACTGATGGCTTTGAGGAGGCAGGGCTGGCCTTTCGCTTCTCCACGTCTTCCAAGAGCACAGCGACTGATATGAAAACCGTTCGGCAGAGTGAATGCACTAGTGAGCACCACCATGCGCTGGGGTCAGGTATCATCATGCCTTGGGGGTAACTACAGTTTGGATGGTAAATGCCCCCCAAGGTCTCTGTGTTAAAGGATCAGCCCAGGTGCCATGTGAAATGCTGCCCACTTAGGAGATAGGGCCTCATAGGAGGTCTTCAGGTAATTGAGGTTGTGCCCTTGAAGGGGACTGTGGGACTCTGTCCCCCCCTCCTTCCTCTTTGCCCCCTGGCTTATGAGTGAGTGACTTTGCTCTGTCACACAACCCTGCCATCAGACAGAACCTCACCACAGGCTAAAGCATCAAGCCCAGCTGGTCATCAGCTGGAGCCTCCAACTCTTTCCTTCTGATAAGTTGGTCACTGCAAGTCTTTGTCACGGCGACTGCTGAGGGAAGCTGAGTGACAGAAAGGATGTAAGGAAGATTGTGTGGACCCAGGAAGAGGACGCTAGCTGCGAGGCTCCGTCAGCTTCTTGTCCTTCGTGGTGAGAACCACATTCCCAGGCCTCTGGCTTCAGCCCGCTAGCATCTTTTTGAATGTTTTTTGAATTTTCAAGGTAGGGTCTCATTTAGCCCAGGCTGATCTGGAATTCACTATGCAGTCTCAGGGTGGCCTCAAACTCATGGCAATCCTCCTACCTCTGCCTCCCAGACACTGGGATTAAAGGTGTGTGCCACCACGTCTGGCCCTCTTGAATTTTTTTATAAAGTTTTTTGTCGATTTTTATTTATTTATTTGAGAGCAAAGAGAGAAAAGCAGATAGAGAGAGAGAGAGAATGGGTGTGCCAGGGCCTCCAGCTGCTGCAAACGAACTCCAGGCACATGCACCCCCTTGTGCATCTGGCTAACACGGGTCCTGGGGAACCGAGCCTCAAACCTGGGTCCTTAGGCTTCATAGGCAAGCGCTTAGCCACTAAGCCATCTCTCCAGCCCCCTCTTGAATTTTTTAATCTGCCTACATTTACCAGCAGTACCAGCTGCTGACACTTGTATTTGGAAAAATAATCTTTTTAATATTTTATTTATTTATTTATTTAAGAGAGAGACAGAATGAATGAATGAATGGACATTCCAGAGCCTCTAGCCACTGGAAATGAACTCCAGACACATGTGCCACCTTGTACATCTGGCTTATGTGGGTCCTGGGGAATCGAACCTGGGTCCTTAGGTTTCACAGGTAAATGCCTTTAATTGCTAAGCCGTATCTCCACCCTTTCCTGGCAGCCGTGCACTAAGGCTCACTGAACAGCAGCGGGCCTGCTTTCTCTGAAGAAGGGTTTCCGAGGCATTGAACAGGAGGTAAGTGTAACGAGGGGGGGGAATTGCGGAAGAGGAACCGTTACAGAATGGTCCTCAAGCCTGCTTCGTGCAGCGACGAGGCTCTTCGGGAGCAGCTCATGGGGCGTGGGGACATGGGAGCCTGGAGCTGAGCCTGGCAGCGGGGCCCTCCGAGGAGCTTCTTGTCGACCGCTTCTGGGCTTACGGGCAGGCTGGGTCTGGGGCCTTGAGGTTCCCATGACGCGGAGCTTGCTGTGTTTTCTCCCGCAGGCCAGTCAGGAGCACGTGACAGTGGCGTTGGCACAGGCCACAGTCGCACGGTTTTCATTATACAGTTTCAGCAGGACCTGGTATTTTCCCTGCAAGGACACAGGTGCAGTATGAGACATGCGGACTAGAGCTCAGCTGACCACTGGACAGCCACGGTCAGCTCTGTCGACCCAGGGCTCCGGCAGCGACGTGCCTAACCCAGTGCAGACTGAAAGCGTTCGTTGACTAAATTTTTTCTGAATATTGCTCAGTGGTTAAAGGTACTTGCTTGCAAAGCCTACGTGCCCTGGTTTAAGTCTCAAATCACCCACCCATGCAAGCCAGATGCAAAAAAGTGGTGCAAGTATCTGGTGTTTATTTGCAGCAAGAAGAGAGTTTAGCTCATACACATAAACACATGCAAACAAGTAAATAAAAACTTTTAGAAAAGTTTTTGTATTGAACATATATCCACCCTTTTTGCTTGACGTAATCCTCTGGATAAAACAGTATAATACCAATTTATATAAAAATAGAATTTACATGATATTAAGTATCATGAATATCTTTTTTTTTTTTTTTTTTTTTTTTTTTTTGTTTTTCGAGGTAGGGTCTCACTCTAGCTGAGCAGATCTGGAATTCACTATGTAGCCTCAGGGTGGCCTCGAACTCGTGATGATCCTCCTACTTCTGCCTCCCAAGTGCTGGGATTAAAGGTGTGCGCCACCACGGCCGGCTCTAGTATCATGAATATCTTGAGATGAATTAAAGTAAACCAAAGTTGAGGGAGCAGCTAAGCTGGTAAAGGGCTTACCTTGCAAATATGACAACCTGAGTTAGGTCCCCAGGACTGATGTCAAAAATCCAAGTGTGGTGGTGTATGTTTGTAATCTCAGTGTTAGGGAGACAGAGACTGGCAGGCCTCTTGGGATCCCTGGCTAGCCAGTTTAGCTTGCTTAGAAAGTTCCAGGATAGTGAGAGATCCTGTTTTTTTTTAAAGATGGGTTGGGCTTGGTGGTACACATCTTTACTCCCAGTGCTCAGAGAGCTGAGGTAGGAGGATTGCTGTGAGATCTAGGTCAGCCTGGAGCTATGGAGTGAGTGTAGGTCAGCCTGAACTAGGGTGTTACCTTTCCTCAAACACACACACACACACACACACACACACACACACACACACAAACAGTGGACAGCACCTGACAACGATGCCTGTGCTTTTCCTTGGCCTCTATATGCATGTCCACACATCTACACACCCGCTTGCACACTCCTGCACATTCACATGCAGCACACACACAAAGTAAACTCAAGGAGGCAGGTAGGTTACATTGCAAGCCCTATGCTATTTTCCACAAGGACAGAGCATCTATGACCTTGGTGTCTGAGAGGGTCCTGAAACCCATCCCCCATGGACACTGAGGGACATGTGTATTGATTCATCACCACGTCTGAGCTGGGGGCAGGTTGCAGATGCTGGGGATGAAGTCAAAGATGGATGATAACTGCTAGCCTTGCCCAGCTTACATCATCTCTGAGGGAGAGGAGCAATTCCTAGGACAAGGAGCGAGGCCGAGAGGGCCAGAGGCAGCATCAGGAAAAAAGCCCCTCAGATTGGGGTTGATAGGAGCACTGGGTGGTTTCTGACTGATTTGATTTACATCTTTATGTAAGATGGTCAAAGGAGGTCCTGGAGAAAAATGACCTTCAGGCAAAGACTCTTATCTTCTGCAGGTCAAATATTAAACAGCTGCCATTTTGGAAGCAAGTTTAGGAATGTAGCTAAAGCAGTGTAAAAGTTAGAGAACTAATCGTGGGTAAATGCCTGTTTACATTTACAGCCGATTGTACCATTGTCGTTGTCACTACTGCTACCACCATCACTGCCATTGCCGGTACCCACCACCACCACCATCTGCTCCCCTTTCATCTCCTAGATGCACCTAAGCACCCTCAAAGCTGAAGGAAACCCCGAGGGCTCTTCTTTATCATTCTAAGAGCCTAAGAGCAGTCTTTGATGGAACGGGCTCTCGATTATAAATTCCAAGATACACATACCGTGGTCTAAGGGGACTGAGCTTGTCTAGAAACAAATATAGGCAAGGGCTAGAAGGACGGAGGCCAGGGTAGGGGTAAGGGACAGGCAGCAGCTTGTTCCTGCTGAGGAGGAGGGCGCTGGATCTGCAGCACTGTGTAAACACACTCCAGGCTATTCATGGTTCCTGTTGTCCATACGCTTTGGAGGCCCAGAGGATGAGAAAGGAATGGACATAGACATACACAGGCAGGACTTTAACTGGGGTCAAGGCACTGGGTTTATTATTATTATTATTATTATTATTTTGAGAGAGAAAGAGGGAGAGAGACCGAGAATGGGTGAACCAGAACCTTCAGCCTGCTGTGAATGAACTCCAAATGCACGCGCCCCCTTGTGGTGAATGTGCAACCTTGCGTGCTGTGTCACTGCGTCTGGCTACTTGGGAGCTGGAGATTTGAACATGAGTTCTTAGGCTTTGCAGGCAAGCACCTTAACCCCTAAGCCATCTCTCCAGCCCAAGGCGCTGGAATTTTTAAAGTGAAAGTAAGCTGGCAGAAAGGATTTTGGCTCACAGTGGGGCATGTCTCACGAAGCACTATGGCTGGCTGAAGACACAAGGCCTGCATGTCCCCAAGCAGTACAGATGACCGCCACGCGGACGGGGTCCAGGCAGTGGTGGCTTCACTTACAAAGGTGTGAGCGACATCCAGTCAGTAGGAAATGCACTTTGAACTTAGAATTTTCACTTCTCCCCAGGCCTGTAGTTTTCTGCATGAACCTTCCTCTATGTTAGTCACAATGAGCCGTGGTTCCCAGTGATGAGGGGAAATGACCTGCACTCTACAGTGGACCATGATATGAAGCTATGATATTCTGTAGGTTGGGTGCATTAAATGGATTTTTAGCTTAGGATATATATATATATATTTTATAATTTAGGCTATTTAAACTTAGGCTATTTGTTTTTAAATTGAGGCTATTTAAACTTACCCTGTGGTCAGTCAAAGAGCATCTGTAAAGCTCTTTATTTTCTTCTCAAAGATATTCTGTGACATTAATTAAAGAATTTTTTTTGTGCCCTCTCTACTTCATAGCAATTGTTAAGGATAACTGCTTTTAAAGAGCCAGTAACGCAAAATGAAATTAAATTGTTAGTAATTATCATGTCAGCTTCTACTAGGGTGACTGAGGAAAAAAAAAGAAAAGAAAAGAATTCAAATAGCAAAGATTTAAAGAAGAAAAGCTACCTGGGAGAATTTCAGCCCCACACCTGGAAGTAAAGCGAGGCAAAAGTTTCCTTCCAGCTGAACTTGTCCAGATTCCAAACAGGGAAAATCTAGGTGTGAGGATGATGCTATTGGAAGTCAAGATGGTTTGTTGGGCTGATGTTGCGGTTCAGGAACCCAGAGTGGGACAGGAAAGAAACAGACCCAGAGGTAAAACTTAGTTTAAAAGATTGCTATGGAGAAGGGGACACAGGGTTTCCTTCAGTTTTTTTTTTTTAATTTATATACATGTGCAAGCAGAGAGAAAATGAGAGAGAGAGAGAGAGAAAAAATGGGCACACCAGGGCTCCTTGCCACTGCACAGGAACTCTAGATACGTGCGCCACTTTGTGCATGGGGCTTCACTGGGGAAGCAAGCCCTGGGCAGTCAGGCTTTGCAAGAAAACACCTTAATTACTGATTCACCTCTCCAGCCCTCCTTCAGGCTGTGAACGATTGGAAAAATGAAGGTGAAAACAAAAATTAAAATCATTACATTTTCATGCTGATCCATAATATTCTGTCAGGGTTAGCAAGGAAATGTATTGCTTATGTCAGCATGGCTTGAATTCACACATCTCAGAAAATCACATTCTTTTGAGTAACAAGGGTTTCCTGGAACATCCTCGTCTTATCTTTGAGTCTTGCCAGTGACTGCTTGGGACATATGCACTTTATTGACTTGGTGGCAACCTATTATGGGTTGAATGTTCCCCCCAAAAACTTTGCTGAAGTTAATCCCAACATGAGGCATGAAGATGTGTGACCAGGTGGGACGTGGTTAGGTTGTGAAGGTTCGGCCCTCCGAGCAGACTCATTCATGGGCCAACAGATTGAGAGGTTAATGGGCTTTCTCAACAGCGGTCTGCTATAAAAACCAGCTTCGATTTGTCTTTTGCTCGTGCTCCACTTTCCCCTTGATGTCCTGTGCTGGTTCTATTAAAAGCCCTCACCAGCAAGAAGACCCTCACCAGATGTTCTCCCTTGATTTGGGCTATGCCAGCCTCCAGAGCGAGGACTAATTACACTTTTATTTATTTATTTATTTATTTATTTATTTATTTGGTTTTTCGAGGTAGGGTCTTTTAGCTCAGGTTAGCCTGGAATTCTCTATATAGTCTCAGGGTGGCCTCAAACTCCCGGTGATCCTCCTACCTCTGCCTCCTGAGTGCTGGGATTAAAGGCGTGAGCCACCATGCCCAGCTTTTTTTTCTTTTTTTTTTTTTAAAGACAAGCCCAATAGACTGGCCTTTTGTTTTGTTTTGTTTTGTTTTATATGAGAAAGCAAGAGCTAGAGTGACAGCAACAGCGAGAACAAGAGAGGGAGAACTAGATAGATAGATAGACAGACAGACAGACAGAGAACTGGCTTTCCAGGGCCTCCGGTCACTGTAATAGAACTCCAAATGTGTGCGCCACCTTGTGCACATGTGCAGCCTTGTGCGCTTGCGTCGCCTTGTGCATTTGGCTTATGTGGGACCTGGAGAGTTGAACATGGGTCCTGAGGCTCTGCAGGCAAGCACCTTAACTGCTAAGCCTTCTCTCTCTAGCCCCACTTTTATTCTTTATAATGTATCTAGTCTTTGTTACGTAGTTATAGCCACAGAAATCGCACTAAGACTCAGCTGTGGGGTGACAATAAAAAGATGAAGATCGAATCAATTTTTTTCCTTTTACTAAAAAAAAAAATGATGGGAGCTGGAGAGTGGTTAAAGATGGTTGCTTGCAGGCCTGACGGCCCAGGTTCAATTCCCCAGTGCCCATGTAAAGCCAGATGCACGAAGTAGCATGCACATCTAGAGTTTGCTTACAGCAGTAGGAAAACCCAGCATGCCCTCTCTCTCTCTTTCCTCTTTCTTTTCAAATAGATAAATGTATTCCTTTTTTGAAAGATGGTGATGAGGGGGACCTTTGAGCCTTTGCAGTTTTGTATGCTGTCCTTTCCCTGGAATGCCAGGATCATCAGACTCCCTCTCCCAGCTTGGCTTGTTGCCTCCCACACGCCCCAAGCAGCTCTAGCCGTGTGGAACTGTATAGAGATCAGCAATTCTGAGGACAAGATGCTGACACCGTACTCTCGGCAGGGTTTGTTTCACAGGATCCCCAAAGGCTCGCGAGGACATGAAACACTAAACAGAGAAAGGGCAGCTCCAGTTTGTTCAACACTTCTTAATGATGGCCTGTGCTAATGTCTACTTAAATTGTTTCGTTCCTTGCTTTCTCCTCCTCCCCTCTATCTCCCTTTTTCTATCTACATCTTCTTTCTTCAAGAAATGAACAGTTAGGGACAATAATTAAGCCACAACACAAAACAGAAAACCAAAGCCTTACCTCAGGAATATCAAGTCCCAGGTTAGCGACAGGACCAGCATAGAATAGCTGCTCTGGAAAATACAGAAATCAGACAATATTATTCATTCATTTCAAACAAAAATGAGTTGCTAATATCATACATGTAGAACAGTTGTGAGTGATAAAATAAGAGTAGCCTTTGATGTAAGTAATTTCCTGATCCCAACTGACTCAACGCATGCATTCACTCTGCCATGTGATGAATATTTGATCTTTGCCTACTGTGTGGTGGACATTAGGGATTAGGTGATGGAAAACAATGTCTGCGCACACGTTGCTCATCTTCTGAGGAGGGGGAGGCTGACCGTACCAAACACCTAAACAAGACTCTGAAGACCGAAGAGCGCTGCAGGAAGACACAGAGGGCGTGGAGTGATGAAGTGGCCAGGCTGGGGCGGGGCTGCGCAGGCTCAGACTACGGAACCTTCTTCTCCGCCTCTCCTGTAACCTGGTCAGCCCTTCCTTCCTCGGTCTCAGCTGCCTTCTTTGTAAGAATTACCATTCAAGAACAACCCAGGCCACAGGGCTGTGAGGAATTAAGATGGATAAGAGCGCCTGGCAAGCCCTTGGTAAATATTTACTACTGCCAGGAACTGGAAAGGCTGTGCTTGACAGGATGGCTGGTCAGGGAGGCAACTCCAAGGTGGTGGAAGGTGGCTAAGTCTTGATGAGGGGGAATGAGCCTCCTATGTCAACGTCTTGAAAAAGAGGTTTTTGTTGTTTTTTTTTTTCCGAGGTAGAGTCTCATTCTAGCTCAGGCTGACCTGGAATTTACTATGTTGTCTCAGGGTGGCCTTGAACTCACAGCGATCCTCCTACCTCTGCCTTCTGAGTGCTGGAATTAAAGACGTGCACCACCACGTCTGGCTGGAGAAGTATTTTTAAAGACATATTTCTTATTTATTTATTTGAGAGACAGAAAGACAGACAGAGATGAGAGAGAGAGAAATGGGTGCTCCAGAGAACACAGGATTCACTGAGGGGCTGGCTATGGAGGGCGAAGGAGGACAAAAAGGGCCTTGCCTGATCACCTAGGAAGACAAAGGTGTTACTGATGGAAAGGGGGGAGCCTGGAGAGGAAAGGGGTGTGTGTGAGCTTGTGATTAAAGAGCTTTCTGTTTGGAGTGGTTATTAAAGGCCTTTTGAGCAGCTGGACAGGGAGCTCGGCAGTTAAGGAACTTGCTTGCAAGGCATGATGGCCTGGAGTCAACTCCCCAGGACCCACGCAAAGCCAGATGTGCAAAGTGGTGTATGTGTCTGAAGTTCATTTGCCGTGGCAGGAGACCCTAATGCCTCCATTCTCTCTCTCTTAAAGAAATAAATTAATAAGCCTTTGGAAACAGTTGAAGATACACGTTTGGAATAATTTTGGTGAACAGCTGGGGATGCGGTTATGAATATTTAAATTACTGACATACAGAAATAAAGCTATGGGACAGGATAAGGCATCCCCAGCCCAGGGTGATAGAATCATTAGAGAAGGGTTGCTGGCCAGAAGTGCCCCCACCCCCGGGCCCTCCGACGTGCAGAGGCTGGGAGGCGAGTCAGCGAGGAGACCAGGGGAGGAGTGGAGGGAGATGGAGAGCACGGGGCTGCCGGAGCCAGGAGCTCCAGGATTTTGCACGGCAGGGTCTGATGACTGAGGGGTAAGCACGGAACTATGCAGTGCGCTGGACAGGGGGGAGGTCATTTGAAGATCTAGCCTAAAGCCCCTGAGAGGTGAGGACTAAGCTCAAGCTCGGTGGGTTGGAAAGAGGGGTGGAGGTGAGGAGATTCAAGGGGCTCGTGTGGAGGAGGAGGCAAACTGAACGGGGACTGGGCGCGGGTTAGGTGTTCTTTGCTTCTTGTTGGGATGGGGAGGGAGTGACCCCGTGGAGTGAGAAAGCGCATGCAGAAGGGGAGCAGATGAAGGGAGGCTGCTTTAAACTGAAGGGCTGTTCCTCCGAGAGAAACACAGGCACGGTTCCTGTCGGTGCAGGAGGGCAGGCGGGAAGCTGGCAGACTGGGTTCTGTGTAGGCTGGTTCACAGATCAGCGGCTCCATCAGCTCCGGGGCGTGAAGGTCACGGGAAGACAGGTCTCAGAAAGCGGAGCGCGAGGGCTCTGGAGGGCTGGGGTCCCATGTTCCTCAAGGACAGCGGGGAAGGCAGCCACGAGAAATGCAGCACAATTCCTATAGGGCGTCAAAGGCTTTGTTTTGAGGTTTCCAATTCATATGACAGCCAGCCTACATACATCCTTCTTCTCTTTTTTATCTTATTTATTTGTGCATGACAGAGTGTATGGGTATGTGAAAGCCTCTTGTCACTGCAAACAAACTCCAGACGCATGCACCACTTGTGCATCTGATTTTATGTGAGTCCTGGGGAATTGGACTCAGGCCAGCAGGCTTTGTGAGCAAGTGCCTGTAACTGCTGAGCCATCTCCTCAGCCCCTGATGGGTCCTTAATATATGTTTCTTTAAAAAATTTTTTTTTGTTCATTTTTATTTATTTATTTGAGAGTGACAGAGAGAGAGACAGAGGCAGAGAGAGAGAATGGGCGCGGCAGGGCCTCTAGCCACTGCAAGCAAACTCCAGATGCGTGCGTCCCCTTGTGCATCTGGCTAACGTGGGTCCCGGGGAATCGAGCCTTGAACCGGGGTCCTTAGGCTTCACAGGCAAGTGCTTAACCGCTAAGCCATCTCTCCAGCCCTTGATATATGTTTCTGAGGAATATTCAATACCTCTGATGTTGGCAATATTTGGATTGTAATTTTTTTCCCAATGTCTTTTATTGCTTATGGAGTCTCAGAGTCACACGCTGTCATTTCTGCTGTATTTTAGTAGGAATAAGCTACCAAGCGCAGCTCACATTCAAGGCAGATGAGTTAGCTTTTGTCTTATGAAGACTTGAGCAGCAGAGAGTGGGAGTCGTGGCGCACAGAGAGCCTTCACAACTGTGGTGATTGTCCTGCCGCCAGACCTCAGTGAATCACTGACATTTGCACAGTGAGCCAAAGGACCCTGTCTTTCCTCTGTTGCACTCAAGAGGGTTCCTGTTTCAGCCACAGTAAGAGCTAAAATCTTCTTTTCAATGCTTTGAAAAATGTTTTTACTTATTTGCAAGGAGAGGGGGATTGAGACAGAAAATGAATATGGGCACATCAAGTCCTCTTGTTGCTACAAACATATTCCAGACACACGAGTCACTCTGTATGTCTGGCTTTACATGGATCCTGGGGAATTGAATCTAGGCCAGCAGACTTTGCAAGCAAGTGCCTTTAAACACTGGGCTATCTGCCCAGCCCATTTTCTTATTTTTAAACTGGCCAATTAAAAGCAGTTTTCAGGCGTATCTAGAAGCTTGATTGTTACTGTTTCTAGATTGTTACTAGAAAATTTTCAGTGCCAGAGATGGGATACTTTCCAGTGAATTGTTGGTCAGGGAGGTCCTTGTTCCCTCTGAAACATTACAGACTTTTGCTAAGATCCTTGGTTTCCCATGAGAAACAGATGGTAAGACCCTGTTGCTGAAGACTTCACATGTCTGGGCACCAAGATCCCTGAGAGATCAAGCTGGTGCTAAGCAGAAAATCTCCTCCCTGTAGACCAGCCAACAGAAAGCTGGAAAAAAGCTGCACTGCATGTAGCACTTTGGGAGACAGAAGTCATCAGCGGTGAAAACAGTGGATACTGGAAGCCTCAAGCTTGGCCAAACAGGCCAAATAAGCAAATGAGTGCAATAGAGGCATGTCTGCTCCAGGGGAAACCAGCTGCTCTCTAATTGGACTGGAGGCCTGCTCTATGAGAGGGAATACATGCCTGGTACTGAAAACTTAATCAAAAGCCTATGGCAGGGAGGTCATGAGCCTTAGGGCTATAAAGCTTGCTCTTGTCTGGCTAAATGCATATGTTATTCTCACCAAACTGCCCTGAAAGCACTACACTTAATGTCCATATTCATGTACTAATACTACTCTCACTTTTGGTTAAAGAAGCTTCTCTTTTCAGATGGTGGTTACCGTGGGGATGACCCAAAAGTCAACATACTGCTGAGAAGAAATGACAGAGGAGTGTTCAGCACTGAAACCTCACACTCTCCAAAGCTCAGGATCCATTGCAGAAGAGGTGGTGGAAAGATTGTAAGAGCCAAAGGAACAGTAGGACCCCTTACAACGCAACTGTCCAGAGAGAAATTGGCCTTGATATCCATGACTTCAGTGTCTAGCAATACCTTCACAAGACCCTCCTAATAGGAGAAAAAGATGATGCCATCAAAATAAAAGAGACTAATGGAGAGAGGGAGGGGATATGATGGAGAGTGGAGTTGTGAAGGGGAAAGGGGGGAGGGGAGGAAATTATCATGGTTTATTGTCTGTAAGTATAGATGTTGTCAATAAAATAAAAGTAAACGCAGTTTTTCAAGCTGGGTGTGGTGGCACACACCTTTGATCCCAGCTCTCAGGAGTTTGAGGCTACCCTGGCCTGCAGAGTGAGTTCCAGGTCAGCGTGGGCTATAGTGAGACCCTGCTTCCAAAACATACAGTTTTTCAATTAGCATATAAAACAATGGGTTCCATTATAATATCTTCATTTCCTTTTGGGACAGGGTCTCACGTAGCCCAAACTGGCCTCAAATTCACTAAGGGTTATAGGCCTGTAACACCAAACCCAGACAAAATGTTTCCATCTCCACACACGTGTATCACTGCACGGGCCTCGAGTTCCCTAATTCCTCTCCCTCTCCTCTCCTCCTCCCTTTCTCCCGGGCCCTTTCCTCCCCTAGATGTCCTCCTCCACTTTCCCTCTGTTTTGGCCGGATGCGTGCGGACCTGCCTCACGCTCACCGTATGCTTCTGTTACTGCTTTTGGGTGGTCCAGGCCGATGATCGATGTAGGCAGAAGACACGGGCTCAAGACCGACCCAGCTCTCCTAGTCAGTACGTAACCATCTTGTTCCTTGTCCCCAGCACCTACAAAGCACCAGGAGGTAAACAGGGATCCTAGAGCCCCTGACCTCGCTGCAGAGAGCAGGCCCCCGGCGGGGCAGCAGCTCAGTGGGAAGTCAGAAGTCTCTCAGGAACGCTCATTTGGTAGACGCTGAAAGGTGGCAGCAAGATTTGGCTTTGCAAGTCTCCCGTGAGCCAGTGTGCATACCTGCTAGGCTCTGTGCCTGCTTTTTCTCCCCAAACATCTGGCTTGAAAAGTGGAAGAGAATGGTTGTTTAAAAAATTCCACACGAATGAAGGCAACGCCAGTGCTCACTTAATGCCCTCGGGGCTGCTAATTTGCGCCCGGCACACCTACCGGCTCAGCTCTGAGAGGGTTTCGTTAAACTGTTTTCCTATACTTTACATCTTCAACTGGAGCTTTTTTGGGGCCCACGAGGTTCCCCAGAATAGCTGCAGGTAACTCATGGAAGTGTCTTTCAGTTGCTGTTGTTAACCTGCTGAAACAACATCTGACTACAATTAAATCTTTGCTTTCTCTTTTCTCCGATCTCTCCAGTTCTGAAGTTCCTTTAATTGGCATCCTCACACGCCAGCGCTGTGGAAAGATCCCGGTGAGGTCAGTCATGCCTTCCTTCCTTCATCTAAAATCCACACCAGTTTGCAGAGTGCAAAGGATTAAGGAAATTCACCCCTGCCTCTGAATATCTCAAAATGCTTCTGAAATCAGACTTTTCTTTTTCTTTTTCTTTTTTTAAAGAAGAACTTGATTTTAGTTGTATATAGTTTACTTTTTTTTTTTTTTTTTTTGAGACAGTTTCACTCTAGTCCAAACTGACCTGGAACTTACTGTTTAGCTCGGGCTGGCCTCAAACTCATGCTGTTCTCCTACTTCAGCCTCTGACTGCTGAGTCTGTAGATTGCACCACCCTGCCCAAATTTAACTTGTGTTTGCTTGAGCCTGGGATCAGTCTCATACTCGCTAGGCAATTGCTCTACACCTGACCTCTCCCCACCCCAGAAAATGATTTTTACATCGTGAAAACAAAGGCCCCAGAGGGTCTAGTGACTGGAGATGAGAGCCTGTGTCTTCTCTTGTTCTCACAGTCAGCCAGAGGCCGGCGTGGGCCCTCGGTGATGCACATCAGCTCTGTTGTCAGCATTTGCACCAGTCCTCAGCCTGTGCTAGGGCCTCACTGAAATGGTGTCCAGTCTTTCAAATTGCTCATAACAATACCACCAACAGTGCTGGAGAGATGGCTTAGTGGTTAAGGTGCTTGCCTGTGAGCCCTAAGGACCCACGTCCAATCTTTCTGCAGGTAAGCCAGATGCAGAAAGGTGATGCAAACGCAAGGCTGCACATGTGCACTAGGTGGCACACGTGTTTGGAGTTCAATGTCAGTGGCTGAGGCCCTGGTGCAGCAATTCTCTCTCTCTGTTTTCTCTCTCTACAAAGAAAAAGTATACCACCAACATTTAAGCAGTTACGGTGGTTCAACAATGTAAAAAATTTAGTGACAAGTTAGGATGCCAATTAGTTTAATTAGCATAAGTATTGAGTTTTTTAATAGCATCTATGTATCTATCTATCTACCTGCCTATCATCTGACCATCTATTACCACTAGGGATTGATCCCAGGAATTTGCATATGTTAAGCAAGTGCTTTATTACTGAACTACACAGTCAACCCTCTTATTTATTTACTCTGCCATTTTGAAGGCTAGAGACAGGAGAAATTAAAGGGACATTGGAAGGAAAAGATGCTTCTTACATTGGGGTCTGGATGATTCCTACTGGCTAAGAGTCAAGAAATTTCAACACAGCTGATGAACCAAGGTTTTCTATACACACACCCAGAGAGAGAGAGAGAGAGAGAGAGAGAGAGAGAGAGAGAAAGAGAGAGAGAGAGAGAGGGAGAGAGGGAGAGAGAAGAGAGAGAGAGAAGGGGAGAGAAATATTTCTAGTTTTCTTAAAGACATTTCAAACAAGGATGATAAAAATGCAGACTGCGTGCTCAGGGCCAGAATGTTTGCGGCCTTGAACAGAGCTGTAAAAGGGATCTTTTCTCTTATCCCTGAATCTAAACAGTGCATCTCATAAAGCCACCTTACAGTTCCACACATGAAAGGAAGTTAAGATAAGAGAAAGAAGTAGACAAGCTCATGCATTTTTTACTTTGTATATACACTACACACACGCACACACACACTTACACACACACACTTATACACACATGCACACACACATACACATATGTATAGTGTGTGAATGTGGTATGGATGCATGTATGTGCATGTGGGCTCATGTGTGTCTGTGGATGCTGGTGCACAGGTGTGCACATACCTGTGCAGGCCAGAGGTTGACACTGAACATCCTCCTTAGTTGCTCTCCACCTTCCAAGAGCTGGGATTAAGAGTGAGTGCCACCAAACCCAATATTTATTTTATAAAAGATTTTTATTTAATTGCAAGGAGAGACACAGCGGAAGGAGGGGGGAAGGGGGAGAGGACTAGAGTGAGCATGGACACACCAGGGCCTCCAGCAGCTGCAAACAAAGTCCAGATGCTGCATCACCCTGTGCAGCTGTCTTTACGTGGATCCTGGGGAATCAAGCCCAGGCCAGTAGACTTTGCAAGCAAGCATCTTTAACCACTGGACAATCTTCCCAGCTCCAAGCTAACATTTACATGGTTCTGGGAATCTGAACTCAGATCTTCATACTTGTTTGGTGAGGGCTTTACCCACTGAGCAATCTCTCCAGCCCATAATTTTTAGAATATTTTATTTATTCATTTGCAAGGAGAGAGAGGGAGGATGGGCTTTTTGCCACTGCAAACAAACTCTAGATGCATGTACCACTTTGTACATCTGGCTTTACATAGGTACTGCAGAATTGAATCCAGGCTGTCAGGCCTTGGTAGCAAGTACTGAGTCATCTCTCCCTTCCTTCCTTCTTCCTTCCTTCCTCCTCCCTCCCTCCCTTCCTTCCTTCATCCCTCCATCCCCTCCCTCCTTTCCTACTGCCCTCCTTCTCTGCCTTCTTTTTTCTTCCTCCCTCTTTCCCTCTCCCCTCCCCTGTCTGCACCCTCCTTCTCTCCTTCCTTCCTTTTCTTCATCCTTCCATTCCTTCCCTCCTTTCCTCTCTCTCTCTCCTTTCCTCCCTCCCTGCCTTCTGTTTTCTTCCTCCCTCCTTCTCTCTCCTCCTCCTGCCTCCCTCCCTCCCTGCCTCCCTCCCTTCCTTCCTTCCTTTCTCTTTCTGTGGCAAGAACACTTGAGATCTCTGTCAGCAAATTTCAAGTAAGCATCACAGGCTTGTGAACTGTAGTTTCCAGGCTGTGGGTTCGATCTCAAGAACCTGCTCATTTCACAACTCCATCTGTTCTCCTTGACTAATATCACCCTGTCCCTTCACTCCTTAGTCTCACTTACTATGTAGCACAGGCTGACCTTGAACTCCTGATCCTCTGTCTCTATTTCCCAAGTGCTAGGGTACAGACCCACACCATCATGTTCAGTTTATGTGGTGCTAGGGACTGAACCCAGGGCTTCATGCATACTAGACACGCACTTTGCCAAGTGAGCTCTACCCTCAGCCAACACCCAGCATTTTGTTTGGCGCCTCAGGCTGTGTGTAGGGTCAGTGTGTTCGGGGGATACTTCCTGTGTTCCTCTGTGGAGCCACAACCATACTTGAGAGCTCAAACCTACACAGTGAGAGTTTTGACTACTTTTCTTCTTTATGAGCTATTTTAAATTCTGGCTTTGTGAATACTGCCTTGACATCTTATCTTGTGAATTCAGCCAGGCTTCTGAGACCTCAGTGGCATTTCATTATCTAGAGAGATTTAATATTATTGGCAACTTGAAAACATTCACTGTGAACCTGCAGTGGCCCATTTACAAAATTATCAAATAAGAATTCCCCCAGAGTTGAGATCCATTCCTGACCTCTCCAGTGGGTCAGAGATGTGCTTATTATCTCTATACTATTTTTTAAGTAGTAAGCTGGTTTTCAACTAGGCATGGTTTCACTACATGGTTTATGTCACTGATTTCTAGCCAAATAGTTTTACCTCTGGATAAAGGACATAGCAATTGGGATCTTTATGAGACTAGGAAAGAGAACAATGATAATATGAGGCAAGGTTTTGGATTGGCCTTGATAAGAAACAATGGTGTAATTTCCTAAGAGAAAGACTAGTATTGCCTCTGGCAGATGAGCAACCGTTTGGTCTGAGTAGTTCTCCAGGGTTTGGCTTCTGTGAGGAAACTTTAATCAAAAACAGAGAGCTCAAAGCGGGCATGGTGGCGCACACCTTTAATTGCAGCAGTCAGGAAGCAGAAGTAGGAGGATTGCCATGAGTTCGAGGTCACCCTGAGACTCCATAGTGAATTCCAGGTCATGCTGGGCTAGAGTGAGACCCTACCTCAAAAAACCAAAAAAAAAAAAAAAAAAAAAAAGCAAACAAACAGAGAGCTCAAGGTTTTTTTTATACAGTTATTTAGCCTTTTGATATGTCATATGGAAACGAGGTAGCATATGCTGGTTTTGGTGTGTGTGTGTGTGTGTGTGTGTGTGTGTGTGTGTGTGTGTGTGCCTGCATGTGTGCACAGAACAGCAATGATTTCCAAAGATGTTCAAATCCTTGTCCCCAGAAACCATGCACATTTCACCTAACAGGACCGTGGGAACTCAGAAGATATAATTTAAAAAGGATTTTAAGATTAGAGGATGACCCTAGATTATCTGGATAGACCTAGTCCACTACACAGGTCCTGATGAAGACTTGGAAAACCAGAGGCAGAGGGGAAAAGAAGAGGTGATAGAAACAGACCAATATAAAAATATTAATGGAATATTCACTTTTTTTGCTCAGGGTTTTCAAAATCTGATATGCACTGTATGCTGAGAGCATGTCACCCTTTGTACAGACCAGCATTGGCTATGGGTGTATGCACTGGACAGTCATGGATGAGGAAGGGGGGCCCAGAGGTCATTCAACTTGTTTTCAACTTTCTTTCTCCTGCCAGACCTTTCTTTTTGCCTTAGTTTCTGAGAGGTATATGACTTCTGGTAGCATGGAGAAGAGGATTCAAGTTTATTATTATTTTCTCTCTCTATCCTGGATTTTTGTACAATCTAAGTATGACATGTGTGGTGGTTTGAGTGCAAATGTATGTGTTGCAGTCAGGTTTGCATTGCTGGTAGAAATCACCTGACCAAGAGCAGCTTGTGGGAAAAGAGGTTTAGGTTGGCTATGGGCTCGAAGGGAAGCTCCACGATGGCAGAGAAAACGATGACATGAGCAGAGGGTGGAACAGGAGAGTGTGCCAAATACTTGCATGGAGAAACTGGCTGTAACACTCATGAGCCCGCCCTCAACAATACACTGCCTCCAGAAGGTGTTAATTCCCAAATCTCCATCAGCCAGGAACCTAGCATTCAGAATACCTAAGTTTATGGTAGACATCTGAGTTAAATCACCACATTCTTCCCTGGGCACCCATAAGCTGATATCCATACATGATTTAAAATGCAATGCATTCAGTCCAACTTTAAGAGTTCCCATAGTTTTGATCAATCCTAATGATGTTCAAACATCCCCATAATCCAAGGTCTTTTAACTGAGCCATAATACCAAAAAAATTCTCCCAAAACCCATAATGGCACAGAATAAACATTTATATTGGAATAAATGGCATTGAACATAGCAAAGAAATACTCAAGCAAGATAAGACTTAAACAAGGCAAATACTCAACTCGGTAGCTCCAAGTCCAACAGCTCTAGCCAGTGACAAAACTCCAAGTACAATAACTCTAATCAGCAATAATTCTCTGGAGTTTCAATTTCACCCCTGCAACTAAACTACTCACAGTCCTGGAAAACTTCATCCAGGCTGGCAGCTCTCTTTGGCAGCCATATTGTGGACCTGGTATCTTAGTGGGTCTCCACTGCAACCCATGGTTCATCTTTGCGGCTCCATCAGATCTCCTTGCAGGCAATCCTGCTTCACATTGTCCATGGCCATTTCCAAAACACAAGACAGTGTTGCAAACTCAATGACCCTCTCTTTCCTGCATTTCTTATTATCCACCATACTAGGTAGGATGCCAATTTGTTAGTCCAGTGGGGAATAAAGCAGACTTTGAAGAACAAGACACTCCTTGAACACTCAGGCCCCTTCAAAGAATCTAGATTCTTCCTATTGCCCCAGTGCATGTCAGCTGGCACAATCTCAAAGGTTGTAATCTTTCAATTGCAGCTGATCAGGCAACAGTTCACCTAAATATTTTTCTTTCTGTGCCATATCCCTCTGCTCACACCAGTTCATTTGTACACAAAACAACCCTGCAAAACTTTTCAGGACACAGGCATAACAGCAAGCTTTTCACACAAACTGCCTTTAGCCTAGTCCAAGCAGAGCTCTTTCTCACCCTCACAAGCCAAACCTCACAGTCCATAGTCCTTACTGCATTCAGGTCTTTCAACTGTGACTAAAATAGTCCATCAAGCTGTACTTAAAGCACTGCAAGGCATCTTTTAGACCAAGGCTTCAAATCCTTCCACATTTCTCTTGAAAATCGGCTCCAAAAGGCCAAAGTCCCACAGGCAGGTGTCCAGCAGCAACCCCACTCCTGGTGCCACTTTATTGTTGCAGTCAGGCTCGCATTGCTGGTGGAAATCACCCAACCAAGAGCAGCTTGTGGGAAAAAGAGGTTTATTTTGGCTTACATGCTTGAGGGAAGCTCCACGAAGGCAGGGGAAAATGATGGCATCCCCTGGCCCACATAAGTTGGACAACAGAAACAGGACAGTGTGCCAAATACTGGCAAGGGGACACTGGCTGTAACACTCATAAGCTCGCCTCCAACCATACACTGCCTCCAGAAGGCATTAATTCCCAAATCTCCATCAGCTGGGAACATAGCACTGGGGGACACCTGAGTCAAACCACCACAGTGTGTCTCTCATCATCTCATGGAGTGTTTTTTTTTTTTTTTTTATGAGAGAGAGAATTGGCGTGCCAGGGCCTTTAGCCACTGCAATTGAACTCCAGATGTGTGTGCCACCTTGTGTACATGTGTGATCTTGTGGGAGTGTGGCATCTTGTACATCTGGCTTACATGGTTTCTGGGGAGCCAAACCTGTGTCCTTAGGCTTCACAGGCAAGCACCTTAACCATTAAGCCATTTCTCCAGCCCCTCATGGAATTTTGATTAAAGTTAAGTTTCCTACTTAAGTCTCCATCAGTCTGCTGGGGGAGGTGCCACTGTGGGTAGATCTTGTATCCCAGCAGTAAAGTGTGGTCAGAAGTAGTTAGAACTCTGGCTCTTAGTGTTTTTTAGCTGTTTGGTGGTGTCTCTCTGATTTGATTTATGGAAGTGAGCCAGGTTCTTCCACTACTGATAGTGTTTTCCCTGGATTCTGTAAGTCAGAAATAAAACCTTCCCTTCCATAGGCTGCTTCTCACCAACTGTTTGTCCAGCAACAAGCAAGTAACTGTGACAGGAAACTTGGGACTGAAAAGTGGGGTTGTTGCTGCCATGGACCTGATGATGTGCATTTTGGTCTTTCAGAACTTGTTTATGGGAGAAATGAGGAAGGATTTGGTACTTTGGAATGGGGAAGTCTTATAGTACTGCAAGCAGAGCATGATGGGCTATTCTGGTGAGACTTAGAAAGTGCTAATGCAGAGGGAATTGTGGACCATGAAGGCTTGGCTGATGAACTTTTCAAGTGAAATGAGAGAACTTTGTTGGAACTGGACTACTGGCAAAAGACTTGTTACATTCTTATGTCCATGCCCAGAGAGTTTTATCAGAGTTGAATTTAAAAGTAATGGACTGGTGTCCTTGGAAGAAGGTACAGAACAAAAAGATATAGAATATGTATGGTTTATTACAGGAAAAGTTCAAGCAAATTTAAAGTTTCAGGACAGACTGATTTTAGGTCAAGGAAGTGACAATTGTTAAGCAGATTACCACCATCAAAGGTAAGCCATCTGTTCTGCATTGAAACAATGTAAATGATGCTGTGAGGGTGACCCATTGAAAGGCGGTGGCTTAAAGGAAGAATTCTAAAGGAGTGGGCTGCTCTTCAAGGTCAAAGTTTATTCTCTCCTGGGTTAACAAATTTGGTAGCCCACCTGGTACTATAGAGTGTAACAAATACTGGAAAGTGTCATTGTATGTGCAACATGGTTTTGTGTTTTGGAAATGCCCCTGGATAATGTGAAGCAGGGTCAAAATACTGCATGGAGAACCCAGCATGGCTATTGTATGAAGGTAAGCAGTCGCAAGGGTCACTGCTGAGATGCAGCATGTGAAACAGGGTTGTAATCCCTGTGAGGAGGCCAAGTAAGGCCATTTTATGGAGCTGTGAAGATGAGCCATGGCTTGCAGTGCCAACCAGGAGATGTTTTAGATATATCAGGACTGTGGAACAGCTCCCATGTAGAGCTTCTGACTCAGAGCAGATTTTTCCCAGGCTGCTCAGCCCAGCTGGAGGGGCAGCACATTGGAATTTAGAGACTAAATGCTAGATATGGATGATGGACTTGAGCTGCAGATGACTGATGTTTCCTTAGTAGTTACTGATTTTACATGGGTCCAGTCTCTCATTGTTATGCCTTTTGCAATGCAAATGTTTACTCTGTGTCATTATGTGTTGGAAGTATTTAACTTGTGTTTTGATCTTACAGGGCTTATAGTTATGAGATAGTCATGAATCTCAGATGAGACTTTGAACTTTTGAATAATGTTAAATTCGGTAAAGACTATGGGGACCTTTGAAGTTGGACTGAATGAAATTTTCATTGTGTGATAATCAGGAGTCTATGGGGGCTAGTAGCAGAAGGTAGTGGTTTGAATGTGAATGTATGGCCCCCATAGCCTGAGGTATTTTTTTAAAATAATTTTTATTTATTTATTTATTTGAGAGCAACAGACACAGAGAGGAAGACAGATAGAGGGAGAGAGAGAGAATGGGCGCGCCAGGGCTTCCAGCCTCCGCAAACGAACTCCAGACGCGTGCGCCCCCTTGTGCATCTGGCTAACATGGGACCTGGGGAACCGAGCCTCGAACCGGGGTCCTTAGGCTTCACAGGCAAGCGCTTAACTGCTAAGCCATCCCTCTAGCCCGCCTGAGGTATTTATAATTAAGCTTGCATCTTGAGTCTTCTGCTAGAGGAAATGTCACTGGGGGTGGGTCTTATAGTCTAGCCCTAAGGTGTCTTCAGATGAAGTTTGAGCTTTGACCATTTCTGTTTGCTGCTGTTTGGTGGTGTTCCTCTGCCATGAACTATGGAAGGGAGCCAGCTTCTTCCACCATTGACGGTTTTCCCCTGGATCTTGTGAGCCTGAAATAAACCCTTTCCTCTCATGAGCTGCCTCTGGTCAGGTGTTTGTTCAGCAATAAGAAAGTACTTGCAAAGGCTGGAGAGATGGCTTAGTGGTTAAGGCACTTGTCTGCAAAGCCAACAACCATGGTTTGATTCCCCAGGACCCACATAAACCAGATGCACAAGGGGGCACATGCATCTGGAGTTCATTTTCAGTGGCTGAAGGCCCTGGTGCACCCATTCTCTCTCTCTCTTTCAAATAAGTAAATAAATAAATAAATAAATAAAATATTTATAAAAAGAAAGTAACTGCAAAAGCATTCAAATACCACTGGTAGTTGGTCAGTTGATTTGATTCTGAGACATGAAAATGAAGATATTATGGGAGAAAAGAAATGGGCTTGATCTGTGGAAACGGAGGCAGCCTCAGAAAGCATGTTGTGTCTGGGGATGCTATGTCTGTCTTGCTGAGGGCTGCTTTGGGGCTGCCTCCCTCAGAGCCTCTGGGATGTTTAATTTGTTAAAATGCAAATTCCAACAACCGTAGGGTCAGATTAGGGTAAATGGAAGAGCCATTTGTTTTCCTTTTTAATTAGCTTCTTAAAAAATTATTGCATGAAAGTGCATGAGCCAGTGAGTTAGATTTATGGAATTTTATAACAGACTAAGGACTTGTAAAGAGCTTGCATTGTCTAGGAAAATTAAAATTGCTGGTGGTCCTAAGTCATCATTAAGGGCTGAAACAGAACAGACTGACTGTTGTCAAAGGACAGTTTTAATCCATGACTGCCTCATTCAAGAGTGTTCTTGGTTTGGAGGATGGAGGAAATGCATCACAAATGCAGGATCCCAAAGGTCAGTGGTATTTCCTCCCATGTCACTCAGCGAGGAGTCCTCTTTCTCCTGGTCACTGCTGGAACCCTCTCTAGCGTGGCCCTTATTCCTAGGTGTGAGTCCACCATTAAAGACCAGAAGCTTGCTGCTCATCCCACAGGTCAGCTATTGTTCTTGATGATTCTCCATGAGTTGTCTGCCCAGGAAATGCGCCGGTGTATGAGTCTCTAGACGAAGAATCAAACATGAAGGAAAGAAAGGGCTGAAAGCAACAGCAGTGCTACAAGTTTCCAGCTCGGCGAGAGATGCAAACGAGGCTCTCCAGAGGTGCAAGAGGGTCAGGGGGACCCCCCCACACACACATTGTTGCCTGCCATGGAACATGTCGGCTTGGACCCAAGGCATCCTGCCCGCGGACCCTTGAGGAAAAGGTCTCAAGATTCTGAGCATCAGGATCCCCAGTGCCTCTCCTTTAACCCTGAGGGTTTACTTGAGAATCTGTCATCAGCTGCTCCAAGTCACCGAGACTGATCTCCTATGAGATATTTACTCCGCTGAACACTATTTTCAGGCATAAAGCTCATTATCTCATTCCCTCCCACCCCCCGAGAGGCAATGCCATGAGTTTGGTTGTGTTTTTCCTATTGTATAGATGAGGAGCTGGGGCTCATAGAGGTTGAGTGACCTCCCGAAGCCACATAACTAACTGACACGTGGGAGGAAGCCAGCCCTCTAGGTCTGTGTCCAAACTTCATGTCTATCTGCCAGGCCAACTTTTCTCTCAATGTCACCACAAGGCGGGTGAGACATGCCTGTCCACTGGCTTCTCTCCAACTGTGCTGAACCTGAAACTCAGCTGGGTCCACCAAGTCGCAGTTAAACACGTCCTTCAAATAGTGCTGGGGCAAGCTCAATTTTGAACTCCACTGGGCTGGATTGAGCTTGGTACTGACCCCTGGCATCATTCCTGGTGTTGAGGAAGTGAGCAGAACTATATCACTGGTGACATGCCATCCCCAACTACAGAACTATGAGAATGGCAGGAGAAATTGCAGTTGTCCAAGTGTCAGAGTCATTCCTCTCTCCACGGGTCTGTAGGCTCATCCATGAGAAGAAAATGAAGACACTTGTCACCTGGGCTGCTCAGAGGTTAGCCGATGGACAGGACTGGAAACTGGGACGAGGAGAGGCTGAGAGTGGGGGGTGGGGGTCCTTGGAGCAGAAGGCCTGCAGCCATAGAACTTGCAAAAACAGGAGGCCTCAGGGTCCCAGAAGCCAAAGATGAATGGACAGGTAGAGGAAGGGGACATTTTATACTCGAGGTTTCAGCTGGGGCTGCTTAATTCCCTTTTATTATGCAGAAGTGACCAGATTCTTTGGGCTTGCATGTGTTACTGTGTGTAGAGAACATGAGTCACCTGAGTAAGAGGCCTGCCAAGGCTCCTGTGTCTCGGCCTTGTGCTATAAAGGCTGCCAGGTTGTCAGCAGTGATTAATGCTCTTCAAGGGAAAACCTGCAAGGTGGTTTTAGCCTTCCCTTCTCCTAGAGCAGTGCAGGGCAGAAATCACTTATGGAAATTTTTCCAAACCTAGGCAATGAACAGATTCATTCCTTTTGCTCACCCCAAATTCCCTCCCTATCACAGACCCCGAAAAGGAGCTCATTGGAACAGAAATGGCGAGGAGGGATGCAGGAGTCCGTGATGGAATCTGAACTGCTGATCTAGACATAAGTGTTCACACAGATTTTCGGACAGGAACAAGTTGAGACCGCTCTGAGGTTAATGATGCCTAAGGAGTATCGGGCGCAGGAGCTGAGTGAGGGCCAGGCCAGCAAAAAGCAGGTGGAAGGAAGGACAGACTGGCAGTCAACGTGAGCACCCAGTGTGTTTACACCTTCAAGTTGCATGAATAGGGGAAATTAGTCAGTGTTACAGCCTCGTGCCTTAGCGTCTGCCAGGATCCTATCAGCCTTATGGACAGTACCAGGCCAGAACTTAGACACAATCACAGGGGATTTTCTCCACGGTGTGTTGAAATCCGTGTGACTATGATGCATTTTCCACTTTGGACGAACACTTCAAGTGAGGAAGTTCAGATTCACACAGAAGATACACCAGAGAGCAATTATTTTTGAAATGAAAGAATTCTTCAGCTGCAAGACGTATCACAGTAATATTTCTTTTTTTTTTTTATTTGAGAGAGAGAGAGGAAGAGAAAGAGGAAGAGAGGGAGAGAAAATGGCCACACCAGGGCCTTCAGCCCCTCCAAACAAACTCCAGACGTGTATGCCCCTGGGCCACACGTGCCACATTGTATGGTTGCATCACTGTGCGTGTGGCTACGTGGGACCTGGAGATTCAAACATGAGTTCTTAGGCTTTGTAGGCAAGCGCCTTAACTGCCAAGCCATCTCTCCAGCCCTGTAATATTTCTTTTAACTATAAGCTTTTATAATGAATGCATTCCACAGCCAAACCAAATTCTGTCCTGTAGCTTACACAGTACATTAAGTGAGCTATGTCTACATTTTTGTACGTACTTTTTGTTTTTTGAGGTAGCGTCTCACTGTAGCCCAGGCTGACCCGGAATTCACTATGGAGTCTCAGGGTGGCCTCGAACTCACAGGGCTCCTCCTACCTCTGCCTCCCAAGTGCTGGGATTAAAGGTGTGCACCACCATACCCAGCTTGTATGTATTTTTTTAAATTTAAATTTAATTTAACTTTATTTTATTTAAGATGGGTCTCATGTATCCCAGCTGGCTTCAAACTTATTATATAGCTGAGGCTGGCCTTGAACCCCTGATTCTCCTTCAGTTCTTGTGGAGTTCAGTGTCTCGTGTATGTCTCTGGAATTCTCACAGGAACATGACATCATTAATTCCGCTTAGCATGTCACTGTGCTGCACTCTGTTGATGACAGGTGTCAAGCTCTCAACAGCCTCTGGTCACAGACCTTCTGGTTGTGTTCCTGTGAACCCAGTGTGTGCACACAGGCTTGCGCACATGGCTTATTTGTCTACTCCCCGGGCTCTTATTTTAATCTCGGTTGCTTGGAGGAATAGGTTAATGTTTCAGCCTTTATTCACTAGAATAAATATATGAGGTCAGTTGAGTTAGAGTTTTGTAGGTTCAAGTTCATGGTCTGTGGCCCATTGCTTTGGGCCTGTGACAGCCACACAGCACAAAGGACCACACGGCCAGGAAACAAGAGAGAAGAGAGACCTGGGACGCCACAGTCCCCTCGGGGTCACACCCCCAGCGACCCAAGGCTCTCTCACTAGCCCCACCTCCTGAAGACTCCACAGTCTTCCAGCAGCGCCTCTCATGACATTAAGTCTCTAACATATGGGACATTTACTGAACTATAGCAGGTGGGTGCAAGTGATGGCCACATATCAATCCACTAAATAATAAATTATTTCTGAAATGATTCCCTTGATGCTATGAAATCAATGCAATCTTGACCTACTCTGACCAGAGCTCATCAAGGTCCAGACAGGACTGGGTTTGACAGATGATGTGTGTATTATCTGGAGGGAAGATCACGTGATCATTCTGTTTATCTCATGGTTTTAACCTCGACCTCAAATTTATGTGCATTTAACAGTTGAGAAGTTTTTTTTTTTTAATTATTTGTTTATGAGCGTGAGAGAGAGCAAGAGAGAAAGAGGGAGAGAGAATTGGTGTACAAGGGCCTCCCACCACTGAGATCAAACTCCAGATGCATGCGCCATCGTGTGCGCATGTGCAACCTGAGACATGCGTCACCTTGTGTGTCTGGCTTACATGGGATCTGGGGAGTTGAGCATGGGTCCTTAGGCTTCGGAGGCAAGCACCTTAACCACTAAGCCATCCCTCAATTGTGAGAGTCCTGTTCTCACACGGTCCTACACCATATACTTTGGATAGCTGGGACATGAGCTACACTGTTCCTTCAATAATTTCTCCCTGAGTTTTCTTTTTTAACTTGGGTGGAATGTGTCATTAAGGGGTTTCTTCCTGCTTCTCAGGTGTACAGTTTTGTGGTTGGTAAGTCCTATAGCTAATTTTTGGCTCTATTTAACTTATTATTTCACTCGCATTTTCCTGGCGTGGGATATTCTGGGAAACTCATTGAGTAACACGAACCCCACTGAGAATGGCTATAAAATAGCAGTGCTGAGCTCTGGCTGGTGCCGCGGTGGCAGAGTGCTTACCCAGCACGTACAAGCTCCTGGGTGCCATCGCCAGTGCTGTTCACGCATCTTGATATTTTGGAGAACTATTTTCTTTCTTTTTTAAAAAATTAAAATTTTTATGTATTTGTTAGCAGAGAGGATGAATGGGCATGCCAGGGACTCTTGCCACTGCAAACAAATTCCAGACACATGCACCATTTTCTGAATCTAGCTTTACATGGATCCCGGGGAATTGAATGAACCCTGGGCTGGCTGGCTTTGCCTGCAAGTAGCTCTAACCACTGAGCACCTCCCCAGCACTTACATGTTGAACTCTTTTTTTTTTTAAATTTTTTATTGTTCATTTTTATTTATTTATTTGAGAGTGACAGAGAGAGAAAGAGGCAGATAGAGAGAGAGATAGAGAGAATGGGCGCGCCAGGGCTGCCAGCCACTGCAAACGAACTCCAGACGCGTGCGCTCCCTGTGCATCTGGCTAACGTGGGACCTGGGGAACCGAGCCTCGAACTGGGGTCCTTGGGCTTCACAGGCAAGTGCTTAACCACTCAACCATCTCTCCAGCCCACATGTTGAACTCTTGATCCTATTAGTGGTGATCTTTTGGGAGGTTCTGGAAACTTTATGGTGCTGGGGGCCTGGCTAGAGGGAAGTAAGTCACCAGGGACATGTCTTTGGGGTGATCTTGTCCATGGCATTTCCTGTGGCATTTTTGCTTCCTGTCTTTCATGAGGTAAATAGCCTCTGCCACGTGATCCTAGCACCGTGATGTCCCACTGAAGCAAGCGGAGCCAGTGACCATGGACTCAACTCTCTGAAACTATGACCCAGGCCAAATCCTTCCTCCCTACGTTGTTTCTCTCGGGGATTTGTCAGAGTCACAAGCAAAGGTCGACAACACGAAGGGCCCGCTGGTCCCAGCCTGTCAGCGGCAGCTGTGGGAGAAGAGACCATCAGCCCCACTCTGGCCTTTCTACGAGGTGCCCACTATCCCTGGTGGACGTCATCTGTCCAGGCTTCCTGTGAAACTCCTCCGCTGGCTCTGGCAGGACATGGTTAGGATGGAGATCTTGCATCTTCCAAAGTAACCTTGACCTGACCTCACGGTCAACTGCTCACCATATAAATACTACTGACTTTCTGTAGGGCAACGGCTCTCAGACTTCAGTCCCTTTCGCACTGTACACCTGACACAAACAGCTGGGGGGGGGGGGATTTTGGCTCACTGGTTCCGTCTGCTCCCAGGTGGTCAACCTCTGCCAGCCAGACCTCCAACTCCTAAAGGTACCTCAGTGCCAGCAGCTGAGGAGCGAGTATTCAAAACCTGAGCCTATAGGGGATATTTGCATTCAAACCGTCTCAGCCACCTACAGCCGAGGTCAACAAGCCACAAGCCCTGCCTGTAGCTGCGTTGTGTAGCTGAAAGCTGAAAACAGATTTTATGTTTTTATATGGTGGTGGTGGGGAACAGTGAAAGAAAAATCTTTCACTGCAAGTAAAAAAACCCACAAAAAACAAGGGTTTAAATTTCAGTGATCTTAGTGAAAAGTGCTTTGTAAGAAGCTCTGATTTCAATGTAAAATGGCCTGCAGAGGCTCATGTGTTTGCACACCCACACTCTGGCTCGTGACCCGACGATTATGGGATTCCTAACCTAGTCATGTCGACAAGAGAACTTAACCATCACACCTGACCACTTGGGAACTATGAATGTCTTTGACTTTCCATCTCCAAGGGCAGGGCTGGGCAGCTGCAACCGAGGCCCTCTGGCTGGCAAAGCCTCAAATAGTTACTATCTTGTCTTTTCCAAAATTGGTGTGCTGATCCTTGACCTGAAAGCTTGTAAAATAGAGATTGCTTAACTGCAGCCTCAGCCGATCAGCTTCACTTAGTCTGGAGGGAGAAACAAAAGTGTACGTTTCTCCTCACTTCCTAGATGATGCTGATGTTGCTAGTTTGAGGACCACACACATGGAGAGCTGCTGACATCCTAATGGCTGGTTGCACTCAGGGGTGATCATTTGGTCCCCATAATTTGGTTACGCTTTTAACATCCCGTGTACTGTCCCTGTTGAGGGTGGAGATGATATAACTTTTTCTGCCATAGAATTTTCTTCTTTTTAATTTTTAAAATTTTATTTACTTATTTGAGTGAGTCAGAGAGAGAGAGAGAGAGAAGGAGGCAGATAGAGAGAGGATGGGCACGCCAGGCTTCCAGGCACTGCAAATGAACTACAGATGCATGTCCTGCCTTGTGCATCTCACTTATGTGGGTACTGGGGAATTGAACCTGGGTCCTTTGTAGACAAGTGTCTTAACCACTAAGCTGTCTCTCCAGACCCAGAATTTTCTTCATGTTCACAGAGGATACGGTGCTGAGGCAGCATAAGGCTTGGGTAGAAAGCAAGCCACATGGGCCTATGGCTTTGTGACTTTGGGTCAATTACTTAATTGCTAGTTTGTTAAAATAAGACTACATATAGGAAAATGCTTTTTTTTTATTTAAAAAAAGTTTTTTTAAAATATTTTATTTATTTATTTGAGAGCGACAGAGACAGAGAGAAAGACAGATAGAGGGGGAGAGAGAGAATGGGCGCGCCAGGGCTTCCAGCCTCTGCAAACGAACTCCAGACGTGTGCGCCCCCTTGTGCATCTGGCTAACGTGGGACCTGGGGAACCGAGCCTCAAACCGGGGTCCTTAGGCTTCACAGGCAAGCGCTTAACCGCTAAGCCATCTCTCCAGCCCAAGGAAAATGCTTTTTCCTTCTACATGTCCAAAATATTACACTTTTAAAATTTCATTTTAATTTTACTTTTTTTTTTTTGTTTGTTTTGAGGTGGCATCTCACTCTAGCCCAGACTGACCTGGAACTCACTCTGTAGTCCCAGGCTGGCATTGAACTCACAGTCATCCTCCTACCTCTGCTTCCTGAGTGGTAAAGGCAGAACCAAGGCATGTGCCACCACACCCCACTCAAAATATGACACTTCTGATCACCAAATTTGTGCCCAGATCAACCATATATTCACTATCACCTGACATATAATTCTGTTCCAATCTGATACTAAGTAGACTTGGTGCTGACCCACAGGTAAGGGGCATAGTCCACAGTACTGCCCTTCCCCGTTATTTTATTTAATTAAAAAAAATTTTTTGTGTGTATTTTTATTTATTTATTTAAATGTGACAGAGAAAGAGGGAGAGAGAGGGAGAGGGAGAGAATGGGCGCTCCAGGGACTGCAGCACCGCAAACGAACTCCAGACGCGTGTGCCCCCTTGTGCATCTGGCTAACGTGGGACCTGGGGAACCGAGCCTCGAACCGGGGTCCTTAGGCTTCACAGGCAAGCGCTTAACCGCTAAGCCATATCTCCAGCCCCTTCCCCGTTATTTTATGTACTAGTATTGGGTTTCCAGCTTACCTACAATTTCTGTCTACAATTGTGCAGCAATCAGAGGTTCCCACGATCCCTCATTTAGTTTGATAGTTTGCTACAACAGTCCCTACAGCTCAGGGAGATGCTTGCTAACATTCCTCAGAAACATCTGAAAGAGAGAACGGGCATGCCAGAGGAAGAGGTCCCAGGGCAGGGCGGGTGGGAGCGTGCAGAGCTCCCAGGTCTGTTGTGGGCACACGGCCCTCTAAGCACTTGCCTCCTTACTTTTGGGAGCTTTGTGGAGGCTTGTCCACACAGGCGTGATTGAGTCTCAACTCAACGCCCAGCTCCTCTCCCTTACGGGAAGATACGAGGGTGAGGCTGAAGGTTCCAAGCTTCTGATGGGCTGTGTATTTCTGGTGACTTGCCTCAATCTGGTGAGTCACCTTATTATCACCCACAAAAGTCCAAGGGATTTTGTAGCTCTGTGCTGAGAACCAAGCCAATGTTCTAATATTAGAATGCAAGATTTCCCTAAGCCCTGCCTTGACCAGGAAATTACAAAGGTTTTTAAGAACTGTTGTGAACTATGGGCAGAGACTGAACATATGTTATAAATCACAACACCACAGGAGCTAATGACACTGCATAGGACTGACACAAGAAGTGAATTGGTTAATTAATGCACATGGCGTCTTTGGAGAGGTGCGAGGGGAATCTTGTGCTACGACACTGCCGGCTGTTACACGTGATGTCTGCCTGGAGCCACGGGCTCTTCTGCCCTGGACATTGGACTCGCCTGTCTTGGTTCTGACTTCCAGAGGTTCTGATTGAACTGGTCTGGGGTATGATGTGGATTTTGGGATCTTCAAATGACTCAGTGGTTACAGGTACTTGCTTACAAAGCCTGACAGCCCAGGTCTGGTTCCCTAGTACCGACATAAAGACAGATGCAAGCTGGGCGTGGTGGTGCACGCCTTTAATCCCAGCACTTGGGAGGCGGAGATAGGAGGATTGCCGTGAGTTCGAGGCCACCCCGAGAATACATCGTGAATTCCAGGTCAGCCTGGACTAGAGTGAGACCCTACTTCAAAAAAAAAAAAAAAGGATGCACTAAGTGGCACATGCATCTGGAGTTTATTTGTAGTGGCAAGAAGTCCTGGCTCAACCATATTCTCTCTCTCTCTTACAAATAACTAAAAACGTTTAAAAGTTTTAAAAAAGATATTATATATTATATTATAGATAATAATATATTAGTATAGCATGTAATAAGTATATCATTATATGTGGTATTACATATAAAACATAATATATAATTTATTATCATATTATATGCTATATTATATATATTATTCTCATAGTTTCACAGTGTTGAAATATTATATATTATATAATTATAAATTATGTCATTATAGTTTATATAAAATATAACAATGCATATTATATAACATATAAAACATATTATGTTTTATAAATTATATTAATTTATTATATATTACATAACAGTAATATAATGGCACTGTCCAGTATAAATATAATGAGAGTCATGGGTATAATTTTATATTTTTGAGTAGTCACATTTTAAGAGGCAAATAATTGTAACACATTGATAATGTGTTTATTATTCATAAGCAATACACTTATTTTTTACTTTCGATAATTCCATACATGTGTACAATGCATTTTGAAACCCCCACTTCTCCTCTCCCCTCTTGCCCTAATATTTTTACTTAGCTTTTATGACTGGAATCTTCAGTGTCCCCCAATGACACATGTTAAAGGCATGTTTACCAGCCTGTGACACGACTGGAAGTGCAGCCTAGTGGCAGGAAGCTTGGCCACTGGGGTGTGTCCTTGAAGAGGCCTTCGGACCTGGCTTCTTCCTCTCTTTGCTACTTGGCCACCATGAGGTGAAGCAGCTTCGCTCCACCACACTCTGCCTGCCACAGTGTCCTGCAGGCCTCCGGGCAACGGGACCAGAACTGTAAGCCAGATCTGCCTGTTTGCTTCCCAAGTTCATTATCTCAGGGGCTTCTTTTATTCCATTTTTATTGTTTACTTATTTATGTATTTATGAGAGAGAAAGAGGGAGAATGGGCATGTCAGAGCCTCTAGTCACTACAAATGAACTCCAGTCACATGCACCACCATTTACATCTGGCTTACATGGGCTCTGGGGAGTTGAATCTGGGGTCCTTAAGCTAGCAAGCACCTTAATCACTAAACCATCTCTCCAGCACAATTATTTTGCTTATTTATTTACTAGAAAAACAGAGAGAGAAAGAGAGAAAGAGAGAGAGAGGGAGAGAGAGACTGATTGGGAACACCAGGGCTTCTAACCACTGCAAACAAACTCCAGATGCATATGCCACCTTGTGCATCTGGCTTATGTGAGTACTGGGGAATCGAACCTAGGTCCTTAGGCTTTGCAGGCAAGTGCCTTAACTGCTAAGCCATCTCGCCAGCCCACGTATCTCAGTAATGGAAAGCTGACTAACATGTTTAATTTGTCCCCAAGCATTGTTTCAACATTATTATGGTTTGAATATTTCCCTTACAATTTTTGTATTAGAGATTCAATCTCCAAAGTTACATATTAGCGCTATGTGGAGGTGAAGTCTTCGGGAGGTATCTAGGGCTGACTGGGTCACAGGGTGGCAGTCCCACAGTCTGTCAGTGGCTTTATAAGGAGAGGAGAATGACTTGGGGTAGGCCGCTTGCTCCTTCTCCAATGTGATGTTATCCACCACATTCAGATGTCGTATGGGGGCCCTCACCAGAAGCTGAGCAGATGCTGGGGCTGTGCTCTTGGACTTCCAATCTCCCAGATCATGAGCAGAATTGGCTGGATGCACAGCTTGGTGGTAGAGCTTTTGTCCAGCCTAATCCAGGTCTGGCAGTGAGGCAAAGACAAACGAGTAAAGCAACAAGAGGGCTCAGTAGACACAGCACTTTCCATGCACGTGTAAGGACCAGAGTTGAGATTCCCCACACCCATCTAAACGCCTGCTGGGTGTGGTGGTCTGCTCGTAACCCCAGCAGTCCAAAGGAAAAGGCAGGACCCCTGGGAGAGCTAGTTAGGTCGGTTAGCTGAACCAGCAAACTCCAGGTTCAAGCCTAAGTAAATAAAGTGCAGAGCCACAGAGGCAGTCACCTGATGTCAACTTACAGCCTCCACATGCGTGCGCACACACATATACACACACACACATGTGTGTGCCCACACACATGCAAACGCATGCATACAGGCACACACACCACACATATATTTAAAAATAGCAAGTAACTCAATAAAGAATTCTTTAAGGATTTGTCAGGCATTTTGCTTTAGGCATAGAAAAATGAATGAATATAAACATGTAGTCCATTCATGTTATGTCTTTAAAATGGAGCCTGTGTTTCACACTTAGAGCATATTTCAACTCAGACTGGCACCCCTGAAGATGGCAATCATTCAACTAACATGTAACCAAGACTGAAAGCTGCTGGCATCCAGCAATGGCTAGTGGCTGAGGACAGTCCAAAGCTAAGCTACTTAGCCACAGGACTTTCTGCCAGCTTGACTATTCTTAACTTGACTATCAGTGGAGGTATTCCAATTTGCCTTTTTAGGTTTGAAATTGGGTGTGGTCATTAAGAAAATCTATTAGCAGGTCATGGTGGTGCACGCCTTTAATCCCAGTACTCGGGAGGCAGAGGTAGGAGGATCACTGTGAGTTCGAGGCAACCCTGAGACTACATAGTGAATTCTAGGTCAGCCTGAGCTAGAGTGAGACCCTTCCCTGGAAAACAAAACAAAACAAGAAATGAAAATCTTATTAACCCCAATTCAGTGTTGAAAATTGATATTGACCAAACTGCCCTCAAAATAGTCATGTCCATATATATTAGTGTTACTCTCACTTTTGGTTAGAGAGCTTCTCTTTTCAAATGGTGGGGACCACTGAGGAGACTCAAAACTCTTCAAAGTGCTGAGAAGTGACAATGGAGTGTTCAGCACTAAATAAGACCTCTCTATCACCCCATCCAAGGCGGAAGAGGTGGTGGAAAGAATGTAAGTGCAAAGGAAGGGGAAGAGCGCTTATGACAGAGTCTCCCAGATACAGAGTGGTCGTGGTATTCATCACCTCACAGTGGCTGATGCTACCTACACAAGACCTGCATAATAGGAAAGGAAAATGATGACATCAGAATGGAATAGAAACTAGTTGGAAAGAAGAAGGAATTCAATGGATTTGGACAGCAGGAAAGGGAGGGTGACAGGAGGGGACTATGATTATGGTATATTGTTTATATGTATGGAAATTGTCAATAAAAAGTTTAAACATTGGTATTTAGCATATGCAGAAAGCATGAAAGCACTGAGCTGAAACACAACAAATGGATCTATGAACCCAATGCCGGGAGAATGACAAAGATGCTCTGGCGGTTTGAATGTCACATGACCCCCTCCCCCATAGCCTCAGCGTTAAATACTTAATCTCCAGTTGGTGCTCCTCTTATGGAAGGCTGGGGACCTTCAGGAGGTGAAGTCCTGCTGGAAGAAGGGTGTCACTGGGGGAGGCCCTGAGGTTTTATAGTCCAGTCCTCTGTGTGGTAGTTGACTCTTCTTCCTCCCTGCTGATGTGAAGACGTGGCATAAGCTTCCTGCTTAGGCCTGTCTTGTCTTTTCAGCCACAATGACTACTTGCCCTCGAAATTGTAAGCCAAAAAGAAACCTCTTCCTTCCTTAAGCTGCTTTTCATTGGGTATTTTGTCACAGCAACAAGAAAGTAACTGGTACAGATGCACCAGCAGAGTAGAAGATGCAATATGCCCTGTGTCGTGTCCGTCTCAGTGAGCTCACAGCCCAGCAGAGAGGCCGCGGAATCCTAGGGAAAGAGGGCAGTGCTGCTTCCAGATGGCCCCTCATGGTCCACTCAACTCCCTGATGCAGGACTTGCCTCAGATGTTCCTGGAAACATGGTGGTGTGACTGCAGACCCCAGAACTAACATCATAATGCAGCAAGTCATATGCTTTTGGCTTCCTGGGACATATAAAAGTTATAGTACTGTTTATTAAATGTGTGAAAAAAAACTACTGTCAATACAAAGGGACTACACATTATTGAAAAAATGGTGCCAAGAGACCTGTTCATCCATGGGCTATCAAACCTTCAGTTTGTATAAAAGACAGTATTTGCAAAGCACCATAAAGTGAATAAAAGTGGGATAAGTTGAGGTATGTCTATATCTAACTCCACATATCACTGAATATGAAATATGACGTATTTCCCTTTGGAAATGCTGAAACTCCCTCTCTCTTCTACAATGATTGTTTAGGAAAGTAACCTTGTGAATTTATCATAAAAGTAAAGCAAAAGAACTTTTCAAAAATAAACAAAAGATTTTGAGTTCCACCATTTAGAGAAAAATCATGATCTCTCCCAGGCTCTTTTGGCATTTGCACTCTATACACATATGAATACAAACAAAATGCAACAGTGAGGACCCTGACTCAGCATGCTTCTTTGTTAGGCCCTAATACTCTTATGAGCATACTTGATGGAATTTAATAATCTTCCCCATCATTGTATATATGTAAGTAGAAGAACAGATTAATGGGGGTGAAAAGGCCTAAGTGAGTTCAGGGGAAGAGATTATGTAAAGGAAAGGTGGCGGGACGGCTAATCAAAAATCTAAGAGGATACACATAAGTCATATGAAAACATACTTTTTTTGGACAATGGAACATTGAGGATCCATAGATTGTTACTAGAAAATTTTCAGTGCCAGGGATGGGATAGCTTCCACTGAGTTGTTGGCCAGGGGGTCCCCGATGCCCCCAAAACATTACAGGCCATTGCCAAGGCCCTTGGTTTCCTACCAGGAATAGAGGGTAAGACCCTATTGCTGAAGACTCCACATACTTGGCCTGCAAGGTCACTGAGAAATCCTGCTGGAACTGAGCTGAAAACCTCCTCTATGTAGACCAATTGACAGAAAGCTGGAAAAAGCTACACTGCATGCAGTTCAATGGGAGAGAGAGAAATCACCAGTGGAGATACTCAACAGTGGACTCTGCAAGCCTTAAATTTGGCCAGCCAGGCCAAATGAGCCAGCAGGTACAATAGTGGCATGTCTGTAATGGAGGAAACCAACCACCCTCTAATTGGACTGGAGGCCTGCTCCATGGGAGGGAATACATCCCTGATACTAAAAACCTACAACAGGGGTAGTCATGAACCCTAGGTGTATAACGTCTGCTGGTATCTGGCTAAATGTATATACTATGCTCATCAAAATACCCAGTAAGCACTTCTCTTAATGTTCATACCCTTATATTACTGCTATTCACACTTTTGGTAGAGAACCTTCTCTTTTCAGATGGCAGTGATCTTGGGATGACTTAGCAGGCACCATGGTACTGAGAAGTGACAGAGGAGTGCTCAGCCCTGAAATATCTCTATCACACCTTCCAAGGATCAGGGTCCATGGTAGAAGAAGTGGTGGAAAGAATGTAAGAGCCAAAGGAAGGGTAGAATTCCTTACAGCATGCTCCTCCAGATACAAAATGGCCTGGATATCCATGACCTCACAGTGCTTAACACTACCTACATAAGACCACCATAATAGGAAGAAAAGATAATGACATTAACATAAAAGAGAGACTGAATGAGAGGGCGAGGGAATATGATGGAGAGTGGAGTTTCAAAGGGGAAAGTGGGGAGGGGAGGAAGGTAATTACCATGTGATATTGTTTACACTTATGGAAGTTGTCAATAATAAAAAAAAGAGTTATCTGTTGAGGAACTTATCTTTGTTAGTAGATGAAAAAAATTCCCAAAGAGGGATGGAAGGATGGCTTAGTGGTTAAAGCATTTGTCTGCAAAGCCAAAGGACCCAGGTTTGATTCCCTAGGACCCATGTTAGCCAGATGCACAAGGGGGCACATATGTCTGGAGTTTGTCTGCAGTGGCTGGAGACCCAGACATGCCAATTCTCTCTCTCTCTCTCCCTCTTTCTCTGCCAAATAAATAACAAAATAAAATATTTTTTAAAAAATCCCAAAGAGAGAACTGTCTCGGGAGTACCTAGAGGGGTGATCAGAGGGATGGACAGTTTAGACTGAAATACAGCAGAACAGCTCCTGGTGAGGGTGACCCAGCTACATACATGACTCATATGCAGGTCGATTCATATGTATGTTTTGAAAAGTAGTTTTGAGTCACATAGACATCACAAGCTAACTGTCACACCTTGCTACTGTAAGCCAGCTGCCTGCTTGCTCACTCGACCCTCCCCCCAGCTATGAGCACTACAAAACAACAGCAAAATCTCAGCTTAACACTGAAGTTACTTTGGTCAGCCATCCCAACTTCGGTCCCTGGGAAATATACTCCTCTGCCTTCACGCATAAAAAAATAAAATCAAATCATAGCATATTGTAAGTACTTAGTTTGGCTAAACAATGACATCCTTAACTCCCTTTAATGGATGTCTGCGGGCGTGACTCCTCTCCCCTCACTCCGCCTACTGCCAATCACAGCGTTAATGGTGATGCTCAGAGCCTCACCTGGCTTTGGATCCAAAGGCCATAGAGTTCACTGAAGGAGGGGCAGAAGAAAAGGTGATACTGTTTATCCCTGTAGCCTCGCCAAACCTGGCTCATTTGGTAATTATTATTATTATTATTTTCTGGCTTGCAGAGCAATAGCTAGAGATATGAAATTTGTGTGGAAATTACGCCAAAGAATTCCACGGCAGCTGACAGCAGACAGGCACAGCGGACGCAGAGACCTGCTTCTAGTCTACCAGGAAGAGCTGCCAGCCCCCGTGGGACCCGGCTCGGGCGTGACAAGCCACGGCAGACTGTGCTTGGGCTGGATGAGTCCCGTTCTCCCAGGTGTCATCCCTCCTTCGGGTCACAGTGTTAATCACATTGTCAAAGGATCGTTCCTGTGCTAGGTTAAGAATGCAGCAACCCGAGAAGCCTCTGAAATTAAGATTTTAATTTCTCTGCATTATTCCATTTACATAATTATTTGTTCAGCATTTGCATGCCACTTTTCTGTTTATTTCACCCTATCTGAAATTTCCTGGCAGTTCCCCAAGTGCCAGGATCTCAGGCTGTCTCTGCGGTCATTGTCCGCCTAGCAATAAAGTACGTAAATAGCTGTGGGCTGCTGCCCAGCGTGCAAATAAAGAGAGCTGCTAAGCTGACTGGGGTACCCCAAGCTGTTTGATGGAACAATATTTCTCTTGTTTTATTAATTCTATTAAAGCCAGGCGCAGAAGCATAAGTAGTAAGGCTTCCTTCAGCATGTAGGACTAAGAACATTTCCTCTGTGCCAGCATTTGATGAGCCTTGTGTGCCCATGTGATGCAGAAACATCACTGGACTCCACGCTAGATGTGGACTGGCATCCTATATGGAGCCATCGGCCCACACGTAAGCTCAGCAAAGCTGACCGCCTTTGTACTGTGTGACAGCTCTTTGATATGTCTGCAGAAACAGAGTGCCAGGAATATTCCTGCCTTTGAGAAGTACAAAGTGGGGCTAAAGAGATGGCACATTGATTAAAGGCACTTGCTTATGAAGCCTGATGGCCCAGGTTCAAATCCCCAGGACCCATGTAATGCACAAAGTAGTATATGTATCTGGAGTTTGTTTGCAGTGGCAAAAGGCCCTGTCCTGTCCTTTTGCCTCTCTCCCTCTGCTGAAAATAAAACTTTTTTCAAAAGAAATATGTATCATAACACACACAGACATCCACAAATACAACTGCAGTTGAAGGAGGAGCTATAGCAAAGTAGGAACCATGAACCTTTGCCCAACAGTCATCCTGCTGTGGGTAGAAAATTAGAAGCTCTTCTTTCTATCCAGCTCACCCACTAACCAGCATGTCTCATCTCCCATCCCTTGTATCCTTCCCTGGCTTTGGTCATTATTCAAAGCAAATGACTTGTCTGCGTTTGGATTACTGAGTTAAATCTATACAGCAGACAATGGGCATTACAGGCAAAGGGACCATCTGAACAGCATCGTGTGTGTTTGTTAACCTTCAGTTGAAGAGCATCATGCGTGTTAGTTATCATGCAAGCTGTGGCCAGAGCTCAACTTTTTGTTGAGGTTGCATATAGGATGTGGGGCAAGATGGGTCTAGAGAAGCAAGAAATTCAAATTTATGAAGCACTTTGGGCATTAAAGGACACAAGCTTCAGAATCAACCTAGATGACCATCTATAGATGAGTTAAAAAAAATGTGGCCCGTACACACTGGGATGTTACTTAGCCATGAAACTAAGAGGTGGTGGCAGGCCATTGGGCTTTCCTGCACTCCAACAGTAGAAGCAGGTTAGAGAAAGGAGAGATCGTGCAATGGGATTTCTGCTTCTCTATACTGAGCTCAGTGACCTGATGCCCCTGGGAGCCAATCGCCCTGGTAGGAATAGCAGAAGCTTTACGAAGCTCCATTTCATGTTCTTTTTCAGATCTGTTGCTGAATGGAAGAGACCTTCCGCTCAAGGTCCTTGAGAGGAAACTCAGAACCACAATGAATCCCCATGGATATTTGGCAGCTATTGGTTCTTTCTGCCTCAGCCTTTTTAATAAGCGGCTGCTACCCCAGGTCACAATCTTGCTGAAATCATCTCTGCTACTGCTTCATCCTGCCACGCACACAGCCCTGTAGCCTTCAGTGCGGGCTTGCTTGCTATTTTTATGCACTGGGTCTGATGAGTGGGGTGAGAGGGGGAGCCCGGGCTCTGATCTCGGGTGCCAGGCAAACGGCTTACCTCCTTTCCTTCTTCCACAGAAAGAAAACTTGGGCAGGTCTTCCTCGCAGATGGGATAGGAGAAGTTCAGGACATAAGAACCTTTCATGACAAGAGCTATGTCAAGAAATAGCTCTCTGATGTCCTCCTCTAAAGAGAGAAGCACAACTTCAGTATCCTGAATCTCTGTACAGCAGAGCTCTCATAACATGTTCATTGCCATTAGGCTTCTGGAAGTGGGGACCAGTTTTCTTATTCTCTTGCCAAAATGAGACAACTTAAACTTTACCTGTGTGGGGCAAGGTAGCTCCTTGGCTATTCTTCCCAGCCCCAATCCTCTGGTCCCTCATTGTCATGTCTGATTCCAGAACCTCTCAGGTCCATAATGTTATTTATTTTCCAGGATAGCAGCAGGCGTGGTCAAGCCTGCACACTTCCTCTGCTGCTACTGTCCATGGATGCTCAGGGAGCTCCAGGGATTTCTGTTGGCAGCTTCCATTTCCTTTTGTTCCTTTCTCCATTTCTCCTGTTTGTGTTTCATCTATTCCTCTTTTTTCTCTTCCTCTCCCACCCAAAGCATTTCTTCACATGCTGCAAGTTGAGATAGTGTAAAGTTCCAGAAATATCCAGTCATGTCAGAGTTCCTGGTCTCTGGGAATGTTTTTTTTTTTTTTTTTTTTTTTTTGTCTATTTCACTGGAATTATTCCACACACTAATCTTACTGAATCCTTCTGTTGTGGTTTTAATAAAAACTGTTTTATAAAATGATATTTTAGTAGCTATAGCAAGTATGTTGGTTAATTTTGATGTTATGATCAAACACAGAACAATCAGAGAGTGACCAGATGGGGTGGAGAGAAATATTTTGCACCTCCTCTTTGCCTGGGCCAAAGTGTGAGAACTCATGTTAGCTATTTGGGAAACAAACTAATACAAATAACACAAACTAATAACAAATAACCACGGTGCTGGTGATTGGTCTCAGGTTTGCTTGTGGCCCAGGCCGCAAGCAAGGCTACATGGGAGATTATGCACTCATCAATTCTTGCTCTTGGAATATTTGGTTTTTTGCTGGCTATGCTAATTTCAGGTGCTTACAGCATCCAAGTGAGTGTCTGGAGTCTTTTTGGTATGAAAGCTCAGCACTCAATGAGAATGGGGCTCAATTAGTGAGAAGATGGGAAATGAAGATGGAGTTGGGGCTCTCTCCAGGAAGAGACAGATATACCCAGTGGTACACCCAGTTGTGATACATAATATAAACGAATCAGGGTTGCTGCCTGGCTATGCTTGACCTCAAGGTAATCATTTCTACTTACTCAGAATGACTCCAAATCTAATGTTGAGATTTGATTGTAAGTGTTTGGAACACTGGTCAATAGAAAGGCCAAAATCCTGTAGGGGATCTGTCAGAGAGGAAACCCGGAGATTAGTCATGAGTATACTGTATGCTCTGTAAATTCATACGTAAAACACATGCCAGTTATATTTATGATTTTTACAGGAGTCACTAAAGTTTATTCGAAAACATATTGCCCAATACTTTAAAAAGATGTCTGTGACATTTTCATCAACGCCTTCCAGTCCATCCAAAATCAGTGTCACCTCCACCCTGAAGACAGATTCTCAGTCCATGGAGTAATGGTGGTTTTGATGTTTGGTTTACATCTTTACTTGTTAACAATTTTGTCATTCAAGTTTTATCACTATGCTTCTTTTTTGAAGCAGGGTCTCACTCCATCTTATGCTGACCTGCAACTCACTTTGTAGCCCAGGCTAGCTTTGAACTCACGGCAACTCTCCTACCTCAGCCTCCTGAGTGCTGAGATTATAAGTATATGCACAACATACTATCCTGGCTCATTGTTTAAATTCTTTTAGATCTTGAATCCCTGTTCTTAAAATTGCCTACTGATTGTATAAATTATTGTAATTAAGATAGATGTATTAAGATGTATGCAGATATTCAAAGTTAAGATCCATCTTTGTAATTCTGCTTCATCCCATCCCATCCTACTCAATAAGTTTTTTCTCCAAGTGTTTGATTATATGCTAAGTATTCTGTTACACACCATAGGAGATGTAATGATAATATACTTGACACACAAGTTTTGCTTATTCAATTGGCTCCAGTGGCTCATCTGTGAATCAGGATAAAGTTCAGTTTCACAACAACAGCACTGCACATCATAAATCCATCCTTCAGTCTTTGAGACTGAGTGAGGACACACACACCCAGTAAATTTCCCCTACCTCTGATTGGCTTGTATGTTTACCTATTCTAGACACTCTTCATTCATTATCTTCTTTGTGAAGTCTCCCCTGATGCCCTGAAAAATATTTGTCTTTTGCTTCTCTGAATTCACCATCCAGTTGTAGTGAAAGAACTTTTTACTGTGTAAATATGTGCAGTCTCTTCAGTACCAGTAGAGAACCAATCCAGGGTCCCCCCTCTTCTGCCAGTGGAAAACAATCCAGAGATGCTCAAGTTACTGACATAACAGTATATCTGCATATATTTGCAAATATATCCTCCTGTATATTTTAAGACATCTCTAGATTGCTTATAATGACTGATAAGATACAATGCCATCTAAATCATTGCTACTGTGCACTGTCCAAAGAACAATGGCAGGGAGAAAAGTCTCTACATGTTCAGTGAAAATATAATATATTACAAATACTTTAGCTCTGTTTGGTTGAATCTGGTTGTCTTAGTTTCATATCCTAAGAATTTGAGTGAGGCGGAATTAACAAGTAAAGGATTGACCTTTCTTGATGGAAGGAAATTTCAAGACATCACAGCATTCAGGTAATACCATGGGTACTGCTCTTATCTAGGTTTACAGTGAGACAGACAGACAGACAGAAGCACACACACACACACACACACACACACACACACAGAAAGAGAGAAAGAGAGAGAGATCATCAAGTGAAGCAGAAAGACATTAAAAATGTGAAGTTTGGTAAGGAAAAGAACATGATCAAGTTTAATACACTTTTCACTGGGACAATAGAAAAGGTGCCTTGAGGGCTGGGGGTGTCGCTTGGCCAGTCAAGTGCTTATCTGTGTAAGCCTAAAGACTTGAGTTTGGATTCCCAGCATCCAGGTAAAAGTTAAGTGTGGTGACACATGCCGATAATCTATGTGCAGGAGCAGCAGAGATAGGAGGATCCCTTAAGCTTGATGGCTAGCTAATCTAGTCACTTTGGTGAGCTCCAGTTCAGTCAAGACCCTGACTTAAAAATAAGGTGGAAAGCAACTGAAGAAGACGCCTGATAGTGACCTCTGGCCTCCACATGCACACATGTATATGCATGCCTGCACACACATGCATATAAATGCATATATACATATGCATGTGCACGTGTACACACACACACACACACACACACACACACACACACGTTAGTTGAAATGATTGAACTGAGAATATCACTCAAGGGGTTCCATGCTGGAAAACAGCAGTAGTTGCTGTGAACAGATACCTCACAAGAGGCAGCTTAAGGAAGGAAAGGGTTTATGTTGGCTCATAATTCCAGGGGTCCAGTCCATTCACGGTGGCTGGAGCAGGAGGCAGGCTGGTCACATCACATCCACAGCCAGGAAGCAGATGATGAACAGAAGTGGAGCTAAGCTATAACCCTCAAGGCCCGCCCCCAGTGACGCACTTCCTCCAGCCAGGCTCCACCTCCTAAAGGTTCCACGACCTTCCCAAACAGCGCCAACATCTGGGGACCAAGTGTTCAAACGTAATAGCTCATGGCGACACAGTTCACATTCAAACCACAGTGCAGGGACAGTTGCTAAGGTTCACAGAGACCCCCATCAGCTGTGGGAGAAGTAGAGGAGACCACATTTCAAGCTGGAAGCTGTCTTTGGCAGCATTATCCACATGGTGCTGTTTTAGCATGCATGCCAAATGCCCAGGTTGTGGTTCACAGGGGTTTGGACCAAGGTCCCATAAAGCCTGGGAAGCCACACAGTGAGGTCAGGGTCAGATTCCTTTCACAGAAGCCCATGACAAGCCCCGGCATGAAGTTGTGAAGGTGAGCCCCAGGTTTCAGTTGAGATCACAGGCTGTCAAGAGAAGCCAGGACTGGGACGTCTGACAAGGAAAGCCTCAGGCATGGAGTGGAACTGGCCCAAGAGAGAGGCAACCCATGCGGCACGTGGGGGGGTCTGGTGGGGTGGGCTGACCCAAGGCTAGGAGAACCTACATGATGCCAACAAGAGCCCCAGATACCAGTCCTGGAGCTGCGGGACTTGGGGTTTGCCCTGCTGGGTTCCTGTTCTGGCTCTTTTAATCTTCCTTATTCTGGCCCTCCTTTTGGAATGGGAATGTTTATTTGGTGCCATTGTAAGTGCCTGAGTTTCACAGGGACTTGCAGTCAAGAGATTGCCCAGCGTCAGGAGAGACTGCACTTCCACTTTCAGCAATTTTGGAACTGTTAAGATTCTGGAAATGTTTAGAGATGAACTAAATCTTTTTCACATTATGAGATTAAAAATGAGACTTCAGGGGCCAGGGTAGAATGTTTTGATTGAACAGTGATATGTTTGGGCATGAAGTTGAAAAAAAGTCCAATTTATGATTCTTAATCCATTGTCAACTCGATGGGATTTATAGTACAGGGGACAACGACTCTGAAAGTTTCTGTGAGGAGTTTCCAGCGAGGTTTAAAGAGGTGGGAAAACCCACCTTGAATGTGGAGGATGCCACTCCATGGGCTGGGGTCCTGAGCAAAAAGGCAAAAGTGAGCTGAACACTGGCTTTTGTCTCTCTGCTTCTTGGCTGCTTATGTGATCTGGCCAGCTGCCCCAGCTTCCACCTCTTGCCTCCCCCACCAGGTCGGATGATACTCCCAACTACGCCGGTCAAAATAAGCATGGCCTGCATCAAGTTGCTTTTGCCGGGCATTTTCCCATTACAATGAGAAAAACAGCTAACACTTCCTCCTGGTTTTATCTATATTACAAATGCCTCAGGACCACCTACCAAAGTAAGAGATAGTGCGTTATGATTTCTAAGTAAGTTCTCCTTGTACAGTGGAGGAAGCAATTGAGGGTATCCTATCAGAGTCAGAACATCTGGCTGTGGGTATTCTAAACAAGGAAACTGGAGGCTTTAGGAGAGGTGGTGCCCTCTGGCTGGCAGAACAGTGGGGTCTCCTCCGGCACTTCAGGGTCGAGTGGCGACTGAACTGAGAAGCGAAGTGAACACGGCCATGGAATACAAGGTCTGCTGTTCTGGAATGCTTCTTCCTTGGTTTCTCTCCTGCCATCTGGGCCTTCCCTCCAGCTTCATTATAACTCTCCAGATGCTATTGAGTTTCCTTGTCCAGCCCTACTCTGGCCTTCCATGGCCTGTTCTGTTTTCAAAATACCTTTATTTTCCCTCATCAGTGTGGAAGTTATGACTCCATTGCTGTTCCCTTAGATTATTCCAGGGTGTAAGCCAGGAGAGGCTAGGAGCTATGTCCTATTTAGATATTCCAATAACCAATGTCTACTTCAGTGGACATGCCTAATGATATCAGTTGGTTGGATAAAGCAGATGGAAAGGCCAAAAGGTCAGTAAATTTGATGGCAGCAGAAGGCATTAGGCAACTGAGCTTTTATTTCCAGTTTCTTTCATGGGTGCCAACAATTTCCTGGGAGGTCTGGGTATGAGGCCAATGATAGCTAATCTGCTTTGCATACTTGGCCAGACTTCCTGTGAAGCTACAAGGGCACCAACTTTTCTTTTAATATTTTATTTATTTATTTGAGAGAGAGCAAGAAAGAGGCAGATAGCAAGAAAGAGAGAATGTGTGTGCCAGAGCCTCCAGCCACTGCAAATGAACTCTAGACGCATGTGCCCCTTGTGCATCTGGCCAATGTGGGTCCTGGGGAATCGAACTGGGATTTTGAGGATTCGCAGGCAAACACCTTAACCGCTAGGCCATTTCCCCAGCCTGGTTTCAACTTTTCTTAAAAATAGTGAGGACATTTTCTTTGGTACTTGGTATGGAGTATTCTTGAGCAGCTGATGATTAGAGGTCAGGTGTGGTAGGCATCCCTTTGAGTCTTTGAGCATTCTTTCCAAACAAAAGCAAGCAGACCTTTAGACATTGTCCTTCAGGCTGGCTCCCAACTCTGCACACTTGTAGTATTTATGATTTGGATCTTGTTGTGTATTGATCCAAAAGTTTGTTTTCTCGTATGCCTGTGTTTCAACAAGGGTTTTAATATTCTTGTATGAATTCATAGAATAACATTCCAAGGTCATTGAACACCTATCCACAAAGATGATGCATAAGGCATTGGTGAAACACCATTCCAAGAAATTCATTGCTATTGTGACACAAAATTAACATTCATTCCTTTTGTTTTTGAATCAGCCGTGTATTCTCCTTGGCTCACTGCCTTTTTAGACAAAGAAATAACTTACAGTGTGGTGGGTGTATTCTGCTTATGTTTTTTTTTTTGTTGTTGTTGTTGTTTTTTGGTATTTTTTATGAGCTTCTCTTTTACCCTCCTATCAAATCTCATTAATATAGAGTCACACAGCAAGGCCTCAATAGGTCTTTTTCCCCCCAAATAATAGAACTCCTACTCCCATTCAAGGCTCTTCTGCCAGCATTTTATAGGAAACCGACTCATACATTCCCAGCTGTACATGTGATGTGTTTTCAACTGAGATATGCAGATGCATAACTATGGCTCTTGATATCAACTGCAATAAAAATGGAATTAACACTGCCAGGATGGAATATGTCTTGTTTGTCAAGTGAGGGATTAAGTGCTCCTTGCAGGCTGCTGGGTAACAGAGGCGGGTATGCTTTTGAGTGTGGAGATAAGTTTAGATTGCTGGTGGAAAATTCTGGAGCTCTCACTTATTTGCTTCCAATTATAGGATCAATTAAGTTCTTTAATAACAGCCTTTTTATTGACACAAAAGATAGGCATATGTGCATGGCCCCTTTGACCTCTGGATTCATTCAGTTAGAATAACTTAAATTTGGCTTCTACCAGCTGGCGAGGTGATAGCTTGTAGTCTAACTCAGTGTTCCCTCCTTGCCTGAAGTTTTGCCTTCCAGATTTCTTTTTCTTTTTTACGTATTTGCAAGCAGAGAGGGAGGTGGGAATGAGTTCACCAAGGCCTCCTGCCCCTACAAACAAACTCCAGGAACATGTGCCACTTTGTGCATCTGGCTTTATGTGGCTACTGGTGGATCGAACTTGGGCTAGCAGGCTTGGCAAGCAAGCACCTGTAACCACTGAGCAATCTCTCTAGCCCCAGCTGCGGTTTTCATTGCCTATGGTCAAGAACTGCCATAAGTATTGAATGGAAAACATTTCAAAATATCCAATAGGTAAGTTTTAAATTGGTGCCATTTCTGAGAACTGTAATGAAACCTGAAGGCATCACCCTGGAGGTGGATCATCTCTGTCTTGTGTATCCACAGTGTGTACACAACCCATCCCTTCACGGCTATCTGGTCATAAGAACTGTCCCAGCGTTGCAGGGTCTGTGTTTGAGTCACTGTTACTTGAAATAACTGTGGCCACAGTGGAGCCCAAGGGTAGCAACGTGGAAATTCAGATATGCAGAAGGTGAAAAGATAAAAATTCTCAATAAAGAAACACATGCGCCGGGCATGGTGGTGCACATCTTTAATCCTAGCACTCGAGAGGCAGAGGTAGGAGGATCGCCATGAGTTCAAGGCCACCCTGAGGCTACAGAGTGAATTCCAGGTCAGCCTGGGCCACAGTGAGACCTTACCTTGAAAAACCAACCAACCAAACAAACAAATAAATAAAAGAAAAATAAAATAAAATAAAATAAAATAAAATAAAATGCAGGGCTGGAGAGATAGCTTACCAGCTCAAGCACTTGCCTACAAAGCCTAAGAACCTGGTTTAATTCCCAAGTATCTACATAAAACATCAGATGCACAAAGTGGCACATGTGTATGGAGTTTGCTTGCAGTGGCTAGAGGTCCTGGTGCACCCATTCTCTCTGGGTACAAAGAAATAAAAATATTTAAAATAAATAAATAGTCCGGGTGTGGTGGCACACACCTTTAATCCCAGCACTCAGGAGGCAGAGGTAGGAGGATCGCCATGAGGTCGAGACCACCCTGAGACTACAGAGTGAATTCCAGGTCTGCCTGAGCTAGAGTGAGACCCTACCTTGAAAACGAAAAATCACATGTCACATGCTAATACTACTAAGATCTATGGTAAGAAGGAAATATGGTTTACATAGGATTCAGCATGTTCTATGGTTTCCCATGCACTTGGTGGTCTTGGGATGTATTCCCTGGTAAGGGGACACTAAGATTGCTCTGGACATGACCCTGCAGTGAGGAGCAGCCCGTCACCGCTTCTTAAATAAGCCTGCATGCTGGAATCGCTTGAGCAGCACTGTGAAAGTGCAGTTTCGGCATCACATCCCAGTCATTCTGATTTTTGCTGTTTTTTTGAGGTAGGGTTTCACGGCAGCTCAGCTCAGGCTGACCTGGAATTCACTATGTGGTCTCAGGGTGGCCTCCAATTCACAGCGATCCTCCTACCTCTGCCTCCCAGGTGCTGGGATTAAAGGCGTGTGCCACCACACCTGGCCTCATTCTGATTTTAATGTGAGATTTTTGAACACTCCCTAAGTGATTCAACTACCCCACTTCATTTGAAAGCCACTGTTATAAGTCATTTGGGTATTTTTTGCCTCTCTTGGGTGTACAATCTTATCTAGGCAAGTGTTTGGATATGCCATGATAAATCTAGATTTATCATTCCAGGTTCAAAGTTGAAACCATTTTATAGATATTCCTAATAAATCTCTTAGCAAATCATTTCCTATGCTTTGTAGAATTTATGAGGGTTTCGGGAGCTTCAGGTAGAATCCTCCTACCCAGACCACGATTATCTTATCTGTCCCTTGAGCCTTCTGGTCCTCTCTGTCCATCTTTCTCCCTGCTCTGTAGAGCAGTGGCTTGTTTCCTCCTGTCTCAGTGGGAGGAGCTTCAACCAGACCCAAGCTCCCTGAGGCTTCTGATCTACCCAGCTGGAGCCTCCAGAATTCTTTCGAGAAGACAGGCCAGTGCTTAAGTGGAATTCTTGGAACAGCCCTTATGAGCATTTAAAAACAAACAGACAAACTTTCCTTCCCCTAACTGTCTCCCACACACAGTACGAGGCATGGAAAGGTTTGAAATGGTATGCCCGGGACAGAAGCATATAGAACTTCAAAGATGAACGATGGGAGCCAGTGGAGGATGGCAGGGGGAGAAAACCTTGGATACAGTTGTTAAAAACTCCCCCCATGGAGGTGAATGCAGAGGAGCAGCAGACGTGGGGCATGGGCTTGGAAAGCCAAACCAGAGAGGCCTGTGACACCCTCTCTGGGCTACCTTCTGCACTCATCGGGGACTCTCAGTACAGTGCCATGACGTACGGGTGGTGTTTCCTTAGACACCCACAGGCCATACTGTTTCCAGAGCTGCTTCAGGAAGGAACCGTGGAGCCCAGGGCATTTAGCCAGTGCCTGTCCAGGACCAATAAAGCTGTTCACATACAGGTTTTCGTATTGACACATTTTTCATTTCTCTGGAATAAATGCCCACGGGTGGGATTGCTACATAATACGGCAAGCGTATGTTCAATTTCAGAAAAAATTGCCCAGCTGCTATCCACGGTGGCAGTGGATGTGAAGCTCTGGGAGGCATCTAGTAGGTAAGATCTGCTTAAAAGACAGTTTCTGGAGAAGAGCTGCTTCCCAAGGGAGAAATTACAGGAACTTTGTAGTCCCCTGTGTGCTCAACAGCGTCTGTGCCCACTCAGCTCTTGGAGGCCTAGTTGATTGCCCCTGGGAAGTAACTGGTGCCACAGGAGCGAGTTATCAGCACTGCAGGCCTGGGACGACGTGTGCGCCTGCGACAGCTGGTGTCTGTGCTGAGCCACCTCCCTTCCTTTCCAAGGCTGCACTCAGGGCCCATGAGGCCCTTTTGGCACACTCTGAGATCCAAAGAATGAGTGTTAACTGTGGGGATGTGCTCCCCAAATGCTTTCTAGCATGGGATCCGCTCGATGTGTTGTCTGTCCTGCTCTCTGTACACCCGACAATGAATCCCTGCTGACCCACAGGAGGAAAAAATCAATTTACATTTCTCCTAGGCAGAAGTCCTGCTGACCGCGATGGCTCACGCCCAGCCTCCTTCTCTGTGTTCGTGCATCTCAGTGGGCCAGAGATGCTGCTTGTGAACATGGTGCCTCTGATGTAGAGCAGAGGACAGACTACCAGGACGCACCAAGTTCAAGGGAGACCACAGGCTCCTGCTTCCGTAGAGGACAGAAGCCCCTGGCTCCTGGGTATGGGCTTCGTCCAGAAAGGGTGGCTAAAGCTGTCTGGTGGGGATGCCATGCAAACCAGGGAGTTGAATTCCTCCTGCCCGAGGCCAGCTCACCACTTCCTCCTGCGTCTCCCAGGAAGTCTGCTGAGTGCCTAGATCAGAAAGACAGCTCCCCCTGCCCCTGCCCGGAGTGGAGATGCTTCTAGAGGAAACTCTGCTTCGGGTTTGCACCTTACTGTTCACAAAATCCAGAGCATCTGGAAGTAGGATCCCCATGGGCTAGTATTCCAAGCTGATGCCAGCCCGTCCTGCCAGAGACAAGAAGCAACTGCTTCGGCTCCCTGTCAGCAAAATAAATTCCTAACCAAGGAAAGGCCTCACCTCCGTCTTCTGAACCCACATGCGCTAGGGTTATTTCTCTCCTCACTACAGGATTGAAAGGAGGTTCTGCTAAAAGTCTGTCAGGCGTTACAAATGACTGAGATGGCTCAGTGGGTAACACGAGCTACCCAAGCATGAGGGCCGGGGTTCGATTCCCAGCACCCATGTAAAAAGCCTGGCTTTCCGGTGACCCCAGAACTGAGTGGGGCAGAGACCAAAGCATCATTGGGGCTCCCTGGTCAGCCAGACAAGCGGGGAGCTCTAGGGTCTGTCTCAAGGAAATAATACGGAAAAGAAATGGAGACACGGTGTCCTCTGGCCTGTGCATGCATACACATGGGGTGTGCACGTGTGTGCTCACACCTGTATAACCCCCCCCACACACACACACATCAGAGGAAATCAAAGCTCGAAAGCTGCAGGGCTGCTAAGTTAGGCAAGTGGACCTCAGAGGAACAACTGGAGAGCACACCTTCCACCACCCCCCGCCCATGTCATCCCAGGCGCTCATCTCAGCTGGGCGACACCGTGCTGGGGCCGAGCCCTTCACAGCCCTGCTGCGACCATGCGGACACTGCGTGGCCTTCTCTTCTGTATGCTTTCAGTGTGTGGAGACGCATTACTAGTCGGATCTGATGTCAGTACAGCTAACGACCTTTGCCCCAGCTTACATGTCACAGAAGTGGAGAAAGAAGCCAGGCGTGGTGGCACACGCCTTTAATCCCAGCACTAGGGAGGCAGACGTAGGAGGATCTTCTTGAGGCCTCCCTGAGACTACATAGTGAATTCCAGGTCAGCCTGAGCTAGAGAGAGAGCCTACCTCGAAAAACCAAAAACCAAACACACACACAAAAAAAAAAAAGTGGAGAAAGTAAAGTCTTGGACTGGGAAATGCTTTCTGACGTAACAGACTAAATAACAGATGCTCACACTGTGTGTAGCAGCTGATGCCTGTAACCCCAGCTCATGGTAAGACAGAGGCAAGAATGAGGATCACAAGTTGGAGGCCAGCCTGGGCTACAGAGAGAGTCCCAGGCACACATGGACCTAAGAGACATCATCTGGAAAACAACCCAGATGTTCTCAACAGTTTGTAATAACAGATATTTGGATGAAACGTAAATATTCATCAAGAAAAGAAGGAATCTAGAAGTATGTGGTCAACCATGTTAATTGCTGCTCAATTTATAATAGCTGGGAAATGGAACCAGCCTAGATGTCCCTCAACTGATGAGTGGATAGTGAAGATGTGGCACATTTATACAATGGAGTTCTACTCAGTGGTAAAGAAAAATGAAGTTATGAAATTTGCAGAAAAATGAATGGATCTGGAAAGGATTATACTAAGTGAGGTAACCCAGGCCCAGAAAGCCAAGTGCCACATGTTCTCCCTCATATGTGGATCCTAGCTACAGATGATTGGGCTTCTGCGTGAGAAGGAAAATACTTAGTAGCAGAGGCCAGTAAGTTAAAAAGGAGATATAAAGGGAAGAGAAAGGAAGGGAGGAGGGTACTTAATAGGTTGGTATTGTATATATGTAAGTACAATGATTGAGATAGGGAGGTAATATGATGGAGAATGGAATTTCAAAGGGAAAAGTGGGGGGGGGACGGAGGGTATTACCATGGGATATTTTTTATAATCATGGAAAATGTTAATACAAATTGTGAAAAGAAAAAAAAAAAGAAAAGAAGGAATCAATTATGTCTACACACACTACGCACTCTTCAGATATGGAATGAATTTCACAAAGTAGCACATGCTAGCTATCCCCTGGGGGGGGCACAGTACATTAACCCCCAAGAAAATTGTGCATTGAAGTCTCATTAATTCCAGTAACGTGTTGATTCAGTCGTCCAACTGGACAGCCATACTGAAGGCCTGTAAGAGCGATTCTCTGCACTTGGCTTCCCTCTGTCAAATCTTTGAGCATTCTTTTCCTTGCTGATTTTCTGTGGGGACCTTCAGTGCTGTGTTGAGTAGAAGTGGGGATGGCGGGCATCCCCCCCTCACTTTGAAAATTTTAAGCCAAAAGCTTGCAATGGTTTGCCACCGAACAGATCATCCACTGCAGATCTTTATCTTTAGAGGAGAGTTACTTTTCAACATGCAATCCAGCATTAATTGTTTGTCTTTTAAATTGGGTTCACTTAGTTTCCATGCATTATCAACCCATAGGATTTTATTATTTCTAATCTTACTTGGAGTCCCTGTCTTTTGTACTCTGGTCTTTAATGCTCCTTAACTCCCCCTTTCTAGCATTTCTTTTGTGGGTGGGGGGGATGGATTTGAGTGGCTTAATATTGTTCTTTTACAATTTGGAAGTTAAGTAATCTATTTTTAGATGTCATAATTGCCCTTAACATCTTAGAGTGAACAGTTTACTTAATAACACTTAAAGTTAGTATTTATGTTAAAGTCATCTTTCTTTCTTTCTCCCTTCCTGTCTTCCTTCCTTCCTCCCTCCCTCTCTCTCTCTCTTTCTCTCTCTCTCTCTTTCTTTCTTTCTTTTCCAGGTATGGTCTTTCTAGCCCAGGCTGACCTGGCACTGGAATTCACTATATAATCTCAGGGTGGCCTCGAGCTCACGGTGATCTTCCTGCCTCTGCCTCTCTAGTGCTGAGATTAAAGGCATGCCCCACCACGCCTGGCTAAAGTCATTGTTCTTTGGCGTGTATGCATGCAGGCACGCATGAATGTATTGGTTCAGCCATTTTCACGTGGGAGATGCTAAATCTGTTCACAGTGTTGTGCAACCGAACCCCAGAGCTTTTCCATCCTGCGCAGCTACATTATCTGCCCTCTCCTCCCTGGAAAATACCAGGACAAGGACAGCTGAGTGTTTAGAATTCAGTCACCAGTCTGTCCTCTGGGCAGTTATCACGTAGCCTTGTACTGTGTTGGCCTCTCACGGAAGGCAGCCTCCTGTCGGACACCCCGGGGTCCCTCCTCTGGCATTTGTAGCCTTGTGCTACTCAGGGACTTGCTTGCGAGCAGGAGAACATGGCAGAAATGTTCAGGTGGTGCTTTTAAAAATATTTATTTATCTGGGCATGAAACGTAAGAGGGGGAGGAGGAAATGAATGTGGGTGTATCAGGGCCTTCTGCCCCCACAAAAATAAACTCCAGATGCATGTGCTACTTTGTGCATCTGTCTTTACATGGGTCCTGGGGAATTGAACCCAGGCCATCAGGTTTGCAAGCAATCACCTTTAACTGCTAAGCTAACTCTCCAGCCCCCAGATGGTGCGTTTAAAATTGTACTACAAAGACCTCGACAGCCGTCTTTCTTAGAGCCTCACTTGGGGAAAACACTGTAATGTGAAAAGCCCCATTGAGAGACCCACATGGTAAGGAGCTGGCATCTCAGGCTGGCAGGTCCAAGTCCTTGAATCCCCCAAGAGCCACACAAGTGACCTGGGGAGAGGTTCTTTGAAGCCCTGCTCAGTCATCTTCTCAGATTAGTTTGGAAGGAAACCTCTCCTCACCAGCCACATCCATGACCGGAGCCCACCTGGATCACCCAGTGTTCGGGACATCCAACTAAACCATTTCTGAATCCCCGACTTAGAGGGGAAAACCTGAGATGATTGTACTTTTTGCTTTAAGCTACGGCATTCAAGAGGAACTTGTGCAAAAATAGGAAAACATTCCATATTTTAATTGTCACATCTGTTGCTTGTTAGATTTCCCAGTTCTTTCTTCATCATATCATCTTCCCATCAGAATGGACTTCTAAGATCATTTTACTTCTTCTAGAAATATCCTTTAGTTTCTTTTATTCAAGTACTTTATTTATTTGAGAGAAAGAAAGAGGGCGAGAGGAAGAGAGAGAGAGAGAGAGGGAGGGAGGGAGAATGGGCGCTCTAGGGCCTCTAGCCACTGAAACGGAATTCCAGAGGCATCTGCTACCTTGCGCATCTGGCTTACATGAGTACTGGGGAATCTAACCTGGGTCCTCTGACTTTGCAGGCTGCTTGACTGCTAAGCCATCTCTCCAGCTCTAAGTTTTCTTTAATGAGAGCCTTTTGGGGGGGGGGATGCTCTACATTTTCTTCGTCCAAAACGTCTTTGTCTATGAAATTCTAGGTTGGTGGTTATTTTCTTTTCTTGCACATACTCATATAACTATTTAAAAATCTGCCATCAGTCTAACTACAATTTTTTGGAGGTGATTTTCCATTGGCAAGTATGGAATCCCTTTTATACTTTGTATGAAAATGCATCTTTTTCATAGTTCTGGAAAATATATCCAAAATTTTACTTAAACATTGTCATTTCCTTCTTTATTTTCTTTAAGAGTTGTAGCTCACATTTTCCATCTCTTTATTTCTGAGCTATCTTTTATTAAATCAAGTTTTTTAGTTTTTTGAGCTAGGGTCTCACACTAGCCCAGACTGACCTGGAATTCACTATGTAGTCTCAGGGTGGCCTCTGATTCATATCAATCTTCCTACCTCTGCCTCCCAAGTGCTGGGATTAAAGGTGTGTACCACCACGCCTGGCTCAGAGGTACATTTTGAATAACACACCCTACAGGAAGAAGCACACACTTAAGAAAATGTTCAGCATCCCTAACCATTAGGTAAATGCAAATTAAAGCAACTATGACAATCTACCTTATGCCAGTAAGGATGGCAATCATTAAAAATCAAACAACAACAAATGTTGTTGAGGACGTGGGGAAAGAGGAACCTTTATCCACTGTTGGTGGGAATGTAAACTTGTACAACCACTATGGAAATCAATATGGAGATTCTTGAAAAGGAGGAATACAGAGCTACCAACAGGCCCAGTTATTCCCTTACTGAGCATTTACCCTACATGCTCCATGCTTCACTACCGAGAGATTTGCTCAACCATGCTTATAGCTGCTCAATTCATTATAGGTAAGAACTGGAACCAACCCAGGCACCCACCACTGGATGACTGGATTACGGAGTTGTGGCACATTTACACAATGGAATTCTACTCAGCAGTAAGACAAAATGGTAGAATGAAATTTGCAGAAAAGTGAACAGACTCGGAACAGATCATACGCAGCGAACTCACACAATCACAGTGAGACAAATGCAGCGTGGTCTCCCTATCTGAAGTTCCTAACCTGGACCAGCTCCGGTTGCTAACATACCTGAGAGGCAATTCAAGACCCAGACAATAGGGATGGAAGTGGGGGGGGGGAGGGAAAGAGGAGGGTGGGGAAAAACAAACACAAAACTAAATCCAAAATGAGCTGGCATTAGAGAAACCTTTATCCTTGGAGATGGACTAAAAGATACAACCCTCAACAGGAGTAAGGGGAAGCACCTGCAAAGAAGGGCTCTGGAGAGGGTGGGATGAAGCCTAACCTTAAAATTTTTTTTTTAAAAATCTTTGGTCTGTAACTCCCAGTACCAGAAATTGGTTGCTACCCACAATGAGCTACTGACTGAAGAGACCTGAAGTCCCCAACTGTCAAAGCACTTGATTACCCAATTTGAGGAAAAAGTAAGACCCTATTGCTGAAGACACCATATGCTGCTGACACAGAGCATGGAGAGACCTGGCTGGAATCCAGAAGAGAGCCAGACCCCAGAGAGGTAGCCCGTCTAGTACTGGAAAGCGCTCCAAGAGCCACGGGGGGAAAGTGGTCAACAATGGTCTGAGCAACCAGAGGTCTAAATTACTCAGAAGCAAACACTCTCACAGGATGTACACTACAGTGTAATAGTGGGACACAGCCGTGGTGAGTAACCAATAGCTTTCTGATTGGCTAAGAGATCTACTCAGTATAAAGGAACCCATACCGAATTGGGAACCAGATCAGAATCCTATGAAGACAAAGATTATGTTTTCCAGTGTCAAGCTCTCACTAGTCTTTATCTAAAAGAGGGGATATATACATCAAATTCTCCCCAAATTAAGAATGCTTATTCCATTTAAAGTATGCTGACTTCACTTTCCATTGCAGAATCGTTCTTTCTCAGAAGGTAGTGAGACACAAGGAAATAAACCACCCCTCGCACTTCAGCCAAGCCACAGCTGCGACCACAGAGGAATTGAGGAGACAAGCAAGAGTGCTGCTTCCATGGTGAGCCTGACAACCAGCACCAGGGTGAAGAGACAGATGCTGAGGATTCTCAACGCTTATTAATGCAGAGATCCAGAGGCTCCTAAGAGCCCATCACTGAAGTCGACTTAAAACTCACCCATCACGGCTCACGGAATTTTGTGGAAGAGGGGACAGAGAGATTGAAAGAGCCACAGGTTGAGACATCATACCCAAAGTCGTTCCCCCTCCCCCCAAAAAGCTGCTGCTCCCACAACACATACCACCACTCCATGGGGAGTACCTGCATCCCCACTGAGGATAGGAGCAGGGATGAGGGAAAAGAGGGTACCAACACATAATGTGTCCATACAAAATATATTGTTAATAATAGCTAAAAAATAAAAATGTAAAAAATAATCACATAGCCTTCACCCAGTTCAACAGTCTTCTCCCCAGGTATTTTACAACTTGACTAAGTCATTATTCTTCAACAACTAAATATTTCATATTTGGGGTTTTATATTTTTCACATCTCTCTTATTTTTTCAATTTAATTTAATTTATTTTTTATTTTTTGGTTTTTAGAGGCAGAGTCTTGCTGTAGCCCAGGAAGACCTGGAGTGCATTTTGTAGTGTCAGGATGCCCTGGAACTCACAGCAATCCTCCTTCCTCTGCCTCCGGAGTGCTTGGATTAAAGGCGGGTGCCATTATGCCCAGCCTTACCTGATCTTTCTTGATAGCAAAATTGCTTGATTTCCCACTTTTAGTCCCCAGACAAGTAATATTTTATGTATCTATATTTCCAAATTCTAGTGTTTGTGAGGCAATGTTTCTACCACTTGGGGTTTCTGCTGACTTTCCTTTGTGGTGACTTATTTCCCATGTTCTTAAATTTTGGACTCTGAGTTCGTGGTTGACTCTTTAGCAAGCCAGTGAAATATAAACCCAGGGTGTTCCTCTGCCAACGTGCCCCAGATGTTTCCAATCAAAACACACTTTCATTTCTAGGCTTGGGATTTCCTAAACCACAAAGATAGTGCTCAGGCCCGGATCCCTACATTGTTGTATCTGGAACTGCCGATTCTCACTCAATGCTTATTTTACTGTGAGACCAGGCAGTGTCAGGTAGGCTTAAGGACCAAATTGTGCCTGTAACTCTTAGATGGCCATGGCTTCCTGAGGGTCAAGTCTCTTTGTTGCATGATGTAGAGAACTGTGGCCCGCTACTGCACAGCCATCAAGGCTCAGTTCTGGTCCACCGAGGATGAGCAGTTCTTTGAAGGCATCTGAGCTCCAGTATCCACTGTTTCGTCTTGCTGGCTTTGTTTGGTCTTGATCTCGGAGAGCTTCTGTTCTTTCTAGAAAGCTCAGGCATGCATGTAAAAAGATTTGTGCCACATTGTATCCATCATTTTCAGGTAATTTTTAGCAAATCAGATTTTCATGGTTCCTTTCTGAAAACTGCCCACTCCATGCAATTTCCTTAATGTGTGGATATATATTTGAAAAAAATTTTATTTGAGAGGCAGACAGAAAGAAAGAGAATGGACATGCCAGGGCCTCCAGCTACTGCAGACAAATTCCAGAGGCATGCTCCACCTTGTGCATCTGGCTTACATGGGTCCTGGGGAATCAAACGTGGGTCCTTTGGCTTTGCAGACAAACTCCTTAACTACTAAGCCATCTCTGCAGCCCCATTTCTTTTGATGAATGAGGTTGTTCACTCTTTCACCCATGTCTTGCTCGTCAACACTACCCTGGGTGTTGGTAGTGGCTGTGTAGGGACACCGCGGAGCAGCACTACAGCCTGAGTGTGCAGTGCCTCACCCCCAATCCCAGTGTTGAGCCCTAGAATCCAACGTGAGGTGACAGGAGAGGACCTGGGAGGTGACTGGCCACAGGGACAGCACTCTTATAAGTGGGGTTGATGCCCTATAAAAGAGGCCAAGGGAAGCTCATTTTCTCCTTCCACCTTCTGCTGGGAGGTCAAAATGAGAAGATAGCATGTACGAAGGCAAAAGAAAGCCCTCACCAGTCATGGGATTGGCCCATGTCTTGATCTTGGAGTCTCAGGACTAGAATTGTGAGCAATGAATTTCTCCTGTATAAATTACCCTGGCAAAAGTGTTTATTTTAGTAGCCTGAATACATTAAGCCACAGGGCATTTATTGCCACCAAAGATAAATTCCTGCAAACTCCCATGACTGAGTGAGGGCTTTTTTCCAAATATGGGAGTGAACTTGCTCTGTTAACACAGATAAACCAACACTCCTAGAAACAGCTTGGGGGCTGGTGATGGTCCCTCTGGGTTGTTTTCCTGTGGATGTGGCCTCTTTGAGGTTCTTAGCAGCTGTGTGTGCCTCGGTTTCTCACAGTAGTCAACTGGGTTAGCTCTTTTTATTTTCTGGCTTACGTCTTTACTCTTCTCCTGGGGCTCCCTGGGATCATGTCTCAAAGACATTTGAAGAATTCTTTATGCTAGCTCCTATTTTTAGGGAAGCCCAAACGCAGGCTCTGAGTATTGTACTAAGATGAACCAGACGTGATCTCATCTCTAGCATTCTTTATGCTAGCTTTCTACTCTCTTTTAAAAATACCTAGGTTAAGCCGGGCGTGGTGACACACGACCTTAATCCCAGCACTTGGAAGGCAGAGGTAGGAGGATTGTTGTGAGTTCGAGGTTAACCTGGGACTACAGAGTGAATTTCAGGCCATCCTTGGCTAGAAGACCCTACCTAAGGAAAAAAAAAAAAACACCCAGATTAGTGCAATTTGTAGGTATAAAGAAACAAGAGGGGCTAGGGATGGTTCAATGAGTACAGTGTTTGCTGCACAAGCACAGGGAGCTGAATCCAGATCCCCAGAGCCCACATACAAAGCCAAGTACAGGGCTAGAGAGATTGCTCAGTGGTTAAGGCACTTGCCTAATGACCCGGGTGCTGTTCCCTAATGTCCACGTAGAGCCAAATGCAGAAAGTGGCACACGCATCTGGAGCTCATTTGCAGTGGTTAGCGGCCCTGACACACATTCTCTCTCTGTCTCCGCCTCCACTCTCTTTTTCTCCTTGCAAATAAATAGATAAAATATTTTTTTTAAAGTATGGTGGTGCACTCCAATGACGGGAAGGTGGAGGTGGAAGGATCACTGGGATTACTGGCTCACTGTTCTAATGGAATTGAAGAACTCTGGGTTCAGTGAGAGATCGTATCTCAAAAAACTCAGTGGAGAGTGATGGTGAATGACAGCTAATGTGGACCTCTAGCCTGCACACTCACACATGTGCATGTGGACCCACACATACAAGCATACATACACACTTGCACAAACACCACATTCACACACACAGATACTCACACACACACACACAGAAACATTTTAACATATTTGGGTCGAAATTAGTACAAAATCATAGTGGCAATTCCAGGTGTCCAGATGGGATATAATTGGTATGAAATAGACAGACCTGAGTGTTCCACTGTTGGGTTGGCAAGGATATTTCAAATTGACCAAGTGGATGCCTAACTATTATGTATCTACGTGGGGATTTATGTGATGACACAAGGATGGTGTGATGACCAAACTGAACTGTAAGACGTTTCTTGGCAATGCTCTGCATAGTGCCTGGGAAGGAGGTAGGGTAGCAGAGGCTGATCCCTTCTCTCTATAGAGGCTACAGATGTGGTGCTGGGTGTCACTTGTAGTGCGCAGAGGCATTGTGGTGGTCTGTGCCATGCTTGAAGCACTTAGACTAGGAGCTGTACCTGTGGGTTAGGAACACTAAGGTCCTTCTGAGACATTAGAAAATCAGACATCCAGACCCCTTAGTCTCACTTTGGATTAGATGGCACTGAATTGGCAGAGTCCCTCTACGGATGAGGCATGTGCCATAGTCTCTGACAATCTCTAGCGTGAATCCCAGTTCTCATGACCCTCTCTACTCGTTACATAGACTCACCTATTTAGGCTGGGGCTATGTCTTCACAAATCCACGAGTTGACAATGCAGGTAACACCCACAGCCTATCAACCACTCCATCTTCGCACAGAGTGAACTGAAGAGAGTTGGTTACTTCCTCAAATACACTGTTGATGGCACTTGCTTTTCTGTCCCTTGCTGCCCCTCCTCTGGCAGAGGTGACGTGCAGGCCTTTGCCTTTGCAGGGACGTAGTTGTGGCTGCCTCACTCTTGCTCATTTTTCCTGCTATCATTTTCCAGAACTTCCTGGGGGGTAGGAGAAGCCCTCAGAGAGCTTATGACCAGACAGCATACCCAGAGGCATCTTGCTCCTTCGTGGCTTAGTTTCTCTGAAACCTCCGCATATTTTTGTTAAGGGACTTACTCCTGTCCTCAAGATGTGCTTTGATCAATTACTGATTTAAATAAACCAAGTGTTTGATCTTCAGGTATGTTCTTGAAACATGAGCAATTATTTACACAGGAATACCCTTTAACTGAGTTAAAACAGAAGCCACACATGAAGAGGTAGGAAAGCCATTGTTCATGCTGAGAAATGATCTGGCCACTCCACACAGTCCTTGAGTCCAGGGACCTCAGTACCCATCCAGCTGGAGCTCTGTCTCTGGAGACTGGAGGCACTTGATTTCTTCCTTTCAGAACATCCTCCAGCACGTGATCTAAACCCAAGGCCAGTGATCCCCCGTGAAGGGTAGCGGGGGAAGATCTGACACTTCTCTGACGGCTGGAGTCACTTCCTATAGCGATCTTTTCTACATGTGGAGGGAAGGTCCAAAGACACAGGCCCTGGCGTCAAGTTTTCAGACCAAAGGGGCCAAAGCCACTGTACTAGTTCCCAGGCCACCTCTACCATGGCTATGTGTTTAGAACGGCTGAAGAGGCTCTTGTGACAGAAGACGGCAGCATGTACTCTAAATAAGCACTTTGCTTCCGACGCTCTGTGCGCGTACGATAGCTCCTCCGCGTCTACTCTCACTTCCACACCTTGTCACTGCTGCAAACCCGAGACATTGAAATGGAAAACTACGGAAGTGAGAAACGCACAAGGCTTCAGCTGCAGACCATTCTGAGCAGAGTAATGAAGCTCATGCCACCGCACTGGTGCCACCTGTGCCCACGCTGTCTGCGTGACTGGCCACGAGCCACTCGGTCGCCATTGCAGTCATCACATGATTATCATGGGGACTCAGTGCTTGTGCTCAGGTCACCATTATTCTGTTTGGTGGTTGTTGTTGTTGTTGTTCTATTTTGTAATGGAAGAGTGAAGTGCAGAAGCCCAGCAGGCATCTTATTTTGGCATGTTATTTTTTTTTTTAATTTTAATTTTATTTATTTATTTATTTGAGAGCGACAGACAGAGAGAAAGACAGGCTGGAGAGATGGCTTAGCGGTTAAGCGCTTGCCTATGAAGCCTAAGGACCCCAGTTCAAGGCTCGGTTCCCCAGGTCCCATGTTAGCCAGATGCACAAGGGGGCGCACGCATCTGGAGTTCGTTGGCATGTTATTTTTATAATCACTTTATTTTGTTCCTTATCATCAGCTGTTATCTATTAGTTATTATTACTGGACCTATTCATAAATTAAGCCATCATCATTATGTATGTGTGGGAAAAGCAAAGTGTGCGTGGGGTTCGGCACTCCTTTTGGCTTCAGGCATCTATTGGGGGTTTTGGAATATGTCCCTCACAGGTAAGGAAGGAAGTGATGTATGCCATTTCTGTGTAAAGTCCACAGAGATGATAATTTCATGGCATTGTTGGCACTCAAGTGATAACCAAGCCTCATGGATATTTAAAATATGTGAAACGTCTTATTTTACAGGGTCTTGGGCAAGAGGGGATGTGGTCACACTGCTTTAAGAGAAGGGCTGCTTGGAAAGAGGAATACTTGCCATTTGGAGCTGTGGGTGTGAGAAGAGGGTCTGATTTGGTTTATGAGGTCGCTCCCCCCGACACTGGGCGAGCTCCTGAGGTGGTTCTCACTCTTGAAAGGACACGGAGCTTGCCTGGGAGGGTCGCATAGGCTCCACCACTGGCTGGCTCTGTGACCACTGCTAGGCTGTGTTGCCTTTATGGTTCAGAGGTTCCTGTTTTGAACATGGGGTGTGGGGTAGGAGGAGTTTGGATTGAAGCCTCAAGGTTTTGTAAGTCTACGAGATCCCCTCAAGTCTGCTTGAGGCAGGCCTATCAGGACACAGATCTCCCCTGAAGGATGGGAGGGTTGTGGAGCATTAGTCCTCATGCGATAGCGCCCCAGCCATCACCCCTCCCCCACTGTTGCGCCAGCAGCCACAGTGAGGACTGTCCAGCATCTCTGCCTCGGGACTTCTGCTGACACCCAAGAGCTGCTCCGGAGCCTCACCCCGTGCTGGGAGATGCTTTCCTTTCCTCCCAGCCCCTGAGAATGCGACTCAACAGACCATCTTCCTTCATGTCTACACCGTAGGCAATCGACCATGACCTGCAATGCCCGTCCAGGTCAGAGAAGGAAGGCTGGGAGAGGCACACCCGCCCATCTCCTTTGCTGACTGTGGTCAGTGGCACTAACGACACCGGACAGATTCTGGGACAGGAAGACAGGCAGCACTGTTGTTGTGAGCTCGGGAAGACCTCATGTCTCATAGCTCCATCTCTAGCCATGGATTAGCAGGCATGTCTGGGTGATAACGAAGACAGGAAGGAAATTGGGTCACATCCTAAGCACTAGATGGGCATGCAGCCTCGTCTTGGTTCTTTGGACATTCAGAATGTTCTTATCCATATGGACAGACCAGAAAGAGCCGGCAATGTTCTCTATCTTTGTGAGCGAGTAGGAGTGAAGACAAAGAGCTGCGAATGAGCCAGACAGGCTCCTTAAAGTAGAGCCGAAGGACTCACCAGCTCAAGGGGTCCCCTGTAAAAACTCAGTGGATGGGCTAAGGGTATAGCTCAGTGGCAGAGCGCTTACTTGGCATACAGGAGGCTCTGGGTTCCATGCCCAGTGCCAAAAAAAAAAAAAAATCAGTAGGAAGTTGGACTGGCACCAGCAATTACACAGAGTACTTCAAGTGAGAGACAGCGCAATGCTTTAGAAATGAACCCTAACTGTGCAGACAGAAACCCGTAGTCTCCTCTAAATGACCCTTGCGATTATGTGCGGAGATGACCACAGCAGGACAGAGGGCTACAAGACAATGACTCAGCAAATCTTAGCATGTGACTTATGGAAAAGAGCATCAACGTACAGGGAACCTAGAGGAAGGGCTTCGGAGGTCTTCAGGCAGGAATCATGAAAGCCAGTGTCTGACGACTAAGCCCCAAGTCAACTGGTTGGTAATCAAGCCTGTGCCCTCAGCTGCTCAGAGGCGATGTGTCTCATGCTTGACCTGAACTATGCCATACATCTAGAGAAATGCTAAAATAAATATTACCACAACCTCAGCAGAGTACAATGGCTGTAGGTAAAAATAGTTGAGGAGGTGCTGTGGTCTCTGTCTATTATCCTAGATACTTGGGAAACTGAGGCAGGAGAATCAGGAGTTAGAGTTCAATTCCACTCAGTCAATGTAATGAGACTTCATGTCAAATAAAGAAAGGAAAAACAAGAAAGAAAGAAAGAAAGAAAGAAAGAAAGAAAGAAAGAAAGAAAGAAAGAAGGAGGAGGAGGAGGAGGAGGAGGGGAGGGAGGGAGGGAGGGAGGGAGGGAGGGAGGGAGGGAGGGAGGGAGGGAGGAAAGAAAGGAAAGGAAAGAAGAGAGAGAGAGAGAGAAGGCATCAGTATAAAAATGAAAAAAAAAATTTAGACCCATAGTGTATATATTTTGAAACAAGTTTAAGAAAAATAGCAAGTGGAATGATTTTGTGATAAGCCATGCACACTTTTTTTGTTAATAAAAGTTTTAAGTAAGAAAAGCCTGCTACATTCGATTAAACACTCAAGGCAATCCTGTTAATAAATTTGTGGCTAAGGTTCAGATGTCTGCAAAACCTCATTAAATTAACAAAGTGTTGATGTAGTCATTGTGTGATTCATGTCAATGTGTTTAAAGGGATATGAAAACACGTCAAAGACACAAGTGGCACTAACCCATGCAGAGAAACCCTGTGGGCAAGAAAGGTCCTATACGGGAAAGGACCTTCGTAGTTTTCAGGCAAAGGGTCTCCTAGTCATTAGCCATCATGGTTTTTAGACACAGGGCTCCTGGTCATTTGATTTGCACCTTCCCACCGGGGCTGGCACGGTTTCTAGTGAGCCAGATGGGGAGATAAGCGTCCGGTTTCCAAGGGACCCTTTGCCAGCTCTTTGGCTCCATGGGTGCATCTGAAGGCTATTCCCCGTGCTTTACAGACAGGTGAGGAGGGTCTCCGAGCTGCACTTCCTTCCCTGCACCCCTAGCAGTCAGGCAGCTACCGTTCATCCTGTTCTGAAGGCGGGAGGCAGCGGAGGGGGCACTGGATGGGTATTTCAACGACGCACAATGATACCTTCGGGGTCCCACACAGGGGCTGCTATGTGCTGGTGTGGACCTTTGCCGCCCTGCCGGCGCAGTGCGTCCCTCTCCAACCTCACACGGATATGCTAATGGTTGCTTCTAAATAGATCCCAGGACACTTCTTCCACTGCCAGATCGGTTTCTCCAGTCCCTAGATCAATGCCACTGGGTCATGGCATTAGGACGTTACGAGGTATAGGAAAAGAGCAATACCAACTTAGATGGCATGCATTCCTGTGCAGGTCACAGTCCCTTTCCATGCAGACCCTCCCCTGCGGCCTGGGTCTCCCAGCTGTCACTGTCAGTCCGATGAGCTCCCAGCTTATCCCAGAGAGCCTGGCTCGGCCAGGTGCGCCAGCTGCTCAAGCGGAAGGCCACAGTGGATGAGACTGCTCATGGTCACTGTCCTTGACCTTTCGTATCCTGCCCTGAACTCCCTCCCAGCCTGTGTCTGAGGCTGTTCCCAGGACCCCACACTGGCTGCAGCACTGGGCCTGTGCATTCTCTGCTGCTGAGCTGGAGGACAACCCTGCCACCTCTGTGTCTCCGAAGACTTTCCTCACTAAGCATGAGCAGAGCCAGCTGCCCAGGATGTCACGTGAGCACTGGGTACGGCAGTGAACAACCAGCCCTTCAGAAAACACTTACTCTCTGCCTGCCAAAGAGGCCTCTGCAGAAGCTTGCCTTTCTTCCCTCCTCAGTTACTTAGCATCATCTCAAAATGTGCCAAGATGAATTCACACCACCACCCTGGTGGTTTGGCTGCAAAACCCATCAAATGGAAACCCTGGCGGGACGTGGTGCGGGATCCCATGAACACATCGGCGGAGACTGCTTCCCTTCCAGCCCCGTTCACTGTCAGCCAGCTTTGAAAAGTCTGCATTTCGTTGTTGACACTCTTAGGCGCCTTCTTAAGTCAACTTCCTGCCTTTACATGTGAGCCAGCAAGCCGGCCCTGCTCCGGCTGTTCACCTCGGCATGCCCAGAGTTATCAATTTCGGTTTGTCCTCCCTATCCCCCGCTCCTCTCTCTCCCTGTGTACTGCCTGTTTTTCCTTATTTATACAACTTTATGGCCTTGTAAATTAGAGAAAATAAACTAAGAGAGAAATTGTGTTCAGCGTGCAATATTTGCAAGTATTGCTAAATGACTATATGGTCTGTGATTTTTTTAAATGCTGGGCTTTTTTGGCATTTGTTTTAGGCTCCATTTACTTAAGAATTATTAGCTTCTGAGGAAAGTAGTTTATTTTTCTAATCCTTTTCCTTCCCAGGGCAGCTTTTGAAAAGTGGTTGATAAGCATTTTATCAACATGCCTTGTTTGTCATGCCACGGGGCACGGTCACTCGCAGTCTACGCTCTGCTCCGCGGAGATGTCACCTGCTTGTTGGCATTCTTGTCTTGTTTGGCTTCCTTGATGGATTATTCAGTGAGTGAATGTGACCCGATTTAGACTGGGTAATTAAGGGGCTTTGTAGTGGTCAGATATATGCTTACTCTGAAGCAAATGTCGAGAACAACTTACAAGTCCTGCGTAGACAGATGTGGTTGAGTGTGGCTGCTGCCTTAGAGGGCAGGAGAGAGGACAAGCCTGTGAGTCTGAGGCATGCGGACCAGATGCAAGGGTAACCTGACCCTGGAATCTGGGGTCCAGGCCAGGTCCCTTGGGATCACCTACAATATGCTCCCCAGGATAAAGCACCCCCAGCTTTTCCCACTGACCTCAGGGGGCTAATCTGTTGCTGGGCTTTCTTATTAAACATGCCGATGGTGCAGGAGAACTCTGCACACAGCACACCGTTCTTACTGATGAGAGAGAATTCCTCATTTGCTTCTATTAATTGCAGTGTGTCACTTCGAGGCCCCATCTTGTGACAGAAAAGAATTTAGGGAACAAGCATGGCTGTAAATGTAGGCATGCAGGTCCTCCTCTGAGCTACTGCAAGCTCCTGATGGATGCTGGGAAAGGACGAGCTGAACCGGCTCAGCTCTGCAGGTGCACAGACATACTGCTTCTCCTCCTTTCCTCCCCTCTCCTCTCCTCCCCTTTCTTCCTCCTCTCCTCCCCCGTCCCCTTTCCTCTTCTTTCTCCACCTTCCTTCCTCTTCCCTGTACTCCTTCCCCTGCGTCCTCCTCCCCTCTTTGTCCCTCTCCTCTTCGTCCTTCTCTCCTTCCTTTTCTGTCGTATCTGTTCTTTCTCCTCTTCTTCCCTTCTCCGTCACTTCCTAGCCCACTACCTTTGTACCCGACTCCCTATTCCCATCTGTTTCTCGGATCAGACAGCATGGATAGCTGCCTGATAGAACCCCGTGATGTGTTAAAATGGCACATAGGCAAGAGAGAGAGAGAGAGAGAGAGAGAGAGAGAGAGAGAGAGAGAGAGAGATTATTATGACAATGATGATTCTCTAAGAGGAATTCTACAGACTTCTTGTGACTATGATGGATTTCGCTCATGTTCATTTGTCCTTGCCACCTAGTGCTTATCCAGAAAACTAGCAACTTGAGGGTCTGGTATGACGAAGTGCCTGAGAGATTCTTCCTGCCTTTGACCAACTGCATCAATAAAGCTCTGGATGGTTAATATGTAAAGCTTTATATGACATGTGGTCAAGGTCAAGGTCACACTACAAACTTGTTGTTGTGACCCATGAGTGGCAGTAAGCAGCAAATTAAAGAACAAGCATGGCTGTGCTCCAGTAAAAGTGCGTGTGCAGGCACACGTATTTGGATGCTATATAATTTCTATGTGTCACAGAGCTCTTGTTTGTATCTTAAATGCCCCCAAAGGCTTGTGTTGAAAGCTTAGTTGTCAATATGGAGTTACTGGGAGGTGGTGGGACCTTTAAGAAGTGGGACCTAGAGGGAGGTCCTTAGGTCACCGGGGGTGGACCTCAGAGGGACTGGATGGACTGTGGTCTCTTCTTTCACACCTCAGCTTCTGCTCATGAGGTGGGTCTTTGTTCTCAGGCCTTCTTCAGTGTGCTGACCGACCATGGGCCAAAGCGGTGGGACCAGTTACAGACAGAAACCTAGAAAGCCATGAGCCAAAAGAAGTCTTTTCTCTTTGCAATTGATTATGTCAGGAGATATATATAGATATGAATATAGATATAGATATACATATTTTAGGTAGGGTCTCATTCTGGTCCAGGCTGATCTGGAACTCACTACGTAGTCACAGGGTGGCCTTGAACTCATGGCGATCCTCCTACCTCTGCCTCCCAAGTGCTGGGATTAAAGGCTGTACCACCACACCCAGCTATGTCAGGATTTTAAAATAGTAACGCAGAGCTATGATTCTTTTGAACTTTATAATCATTTAGAATGTGTTACACATGCAATTTGCCTTCAGGCTACAGTGTATAGACATCTGACCAAGACTATTCCCAGAAACCACTTGTATGGTCTGTGCATATCCAAAAGAGGACATGAAACTATTGAGGTATAGGTTACAGGTCCCATCCTCTTTGTTGATGTCAAAGTATGTGAAATGGTAAGATTGGGGGTCTACACTCAAGACTTTGCCAGAAAACACAACCCAGATATGTTACCCAATTACAAAAATTCACTAACAAAACCACAGTGATATTCACGGAGGATTTTCTGAAGACAAATGGCTCATATACCCTGTAGACACCTGAATTTCAGAATGAGCCAAACCTCTGAGTGCTGCACTCAGAGAAGGTTCCACACGGGCCTTTGACAAAGTCTTTCCTCCTTCTGGATTCTTGTCCACATTGAGCAGACAGCAGCTTTCCTAGACATTCTATCCAGGTAGCTATATTCTCTTATCATGAAAAGCTGAAACTCTCCTTAAAAACCAGTTCCTTTCAGAAATGTCACTTCTTTGTTCATTTGATTTTTCTTTGAGGAAGGTCACAGTCAGATAGACCTCCACTGGTTTATCATATGTAAGTAGTCAGCAGCAGCAGAGACTCACTGAGCTGGGTGTGCACTGACTATTATCCCTCCAGCCCTTGTCATGGAATCCTCACGTACCCCTGTGAGGCAGGTAGGTCTGCTATAGTAAACTGACTAATAGTCACCAAGGACATCCTTGTCCTGGTCTCTGGAACCTGCAAATGTCAAATGTGACCAAAGGGACTTTCCCATCATGACTATGGATCATACAATAAGTGTCTTTAGGAAGGCCACAGAGAGACAGGACACAGAACAGGAAGGCAAAGATGACTGAGGAAGATGCTAGCTTTGTGTTGCCTTTGAAGGTAGAGGAAGAGTCCGGAACTAAGGAATGCAGCTGTGATGTGAGGTTGGAATCCTGGGAGGAATTTCATCACTGCAGAAATTCAGGAGACCCCAGGCCAGTGAGTCTTAACTTCCAGTTCTTATCTGAGTTTTCAAAGAACTGAAAATGCAGGGTTGGAGAGATGGCTTAGTGGTTAAGCACTCTCCTGTGAAGCCTAAGGACCCCGGTTAGAGGCTCGGTTCCCCAGGTCCCACGTTAGCCAGATGCACAAGGGGGCGCATGCGTCTGGAGTTCATTTGCAGTGGCTGGAAGCCCTGGCATGCCCACTCTCTCTTTCCCTCTATCTGTCTTTCTCTCTGTGTCTGTCATTCTCAAATAAATAAAAAATGAACAAAAAAATATTTTTAAAAAAAAGAAAATGCAGACTCAGAAAAGGGTAAATTATGAACTATGGGATTTATTTTAGGGAGAGTTAGGATTAACAGGGAAGACAAGAAGGAAAGCCCAAGCTAATAGCAACCTCCTTCTCCTCCTTCCCACATAGTCTGGGACCAAGAAGATCCCTTTCACACAGATAGTCAGAGACAGAAAGACAGAAAGAGAGAGAGAGAGAGAAAGAGAGCGCCAAGTGAGGTAAGTGGGCAGGAGGGACAGAGGAGCCAAGACCTACACAGGACCATCATAATGGGAGGAAAAGATCATGACATCAAAATAAAAGAGAGACTGATTGAGAGGGGGAGGAGATATGATGGAGTGGAGTTTCAAAGGGGAAAGTGGAGGGAGGGAGGAAGGGCATTACCATGGGATATTGTTTACAATTATGGAAGTTGTCAATAAAAATAGATAAAAAATAAGTTTTAAAAAAGGAGGCAAGACAATAGAGTTATGCATGTATTTCAGTCCATTTATAGGAATCAAGCATCCAATTAGGAGGAGCCTCATCATCAGACTCCAGTGTGTAGAGGAGGGACCTGGTTGGTTGGTGGGCTCAAGAGACAGACTCAGGAAGGGTCAGCCCACAGGTAGGCTAAGCCCTGGAGAGGTTGAGAAAGGAGCAAGAAGCTTTTGCTAAGGGTCTGCTGCTTGTAGCCATCTCAGAGGAGACTGGATCAGATGCAGGCTCTCATCCTGCCAGAGCAGACAAGGTGGCGGCCACGTTTCTACAGGCCCATCCCTGGCTGACTATCAGAAAAGGCTACCTTGCTCCTCAACTGTGTCAGCTACTCACACTAGAACCGACAGGAATTCTCCCTGAGAGCTTTGTAAGGGCGAGGCTCAGCCAGCAGTGTGGCCGGTGAAGGTGACTTCACACTGCTACTCCCCAGAACCCTGGGCTGATTAACCCCATGAGATGATTAAGTCGCCAAGTGGGAGCCTATTACAGCTTAAAAGGGACTGATACATTCACATCACCAACAAGGATGGGAGGCTTCTTACAAAGTCTTGGCCTAAGGGCTTGAAAGAAATCTGCTCACTTCTGATTCTAAGCCCTGACCTCTCACCTGCATAGTCTATGGCCTGTGTCCTGATCCCCCACCTTTGACCCCCTTGATCCAGGTTGTTGTGATAAGCTATCATAGGCTGGGTGGCTTGCACAACAAACTTGTATTTCTCACAGTTCTGGAGTCTGAAAGCTTCCAGAGTTCTTGTTTTGTTTATTTTTTATTTATTTGTTTAATTTGTTTGAGACAGAAAGAGAGAGTGCACAAAAGAGGCAGATAGATAGAGAGAATGGGCACACATCAAGGTGAATTTCAGATGTATGCACCACTTTGTGTATCTAGATAGGGTGAGTACCGGGAAATCCAACCTAGGTCCTTAAGCTTTGCAGGCAAGCACCTTAACCACTGAGCCATCCCTCCAGCCCTCCTCAAAGATTTTTGCATAAACACTGTTCTAGGTTAAGATCTCCTTTCCAGGGCTGGAGAGATGGCTTAGTGGTTAAGCGCTTGCCTGTGAAGCCTAAGGACCCCGGTTCGAGGCTCGGTTCCCCAGGTCCCACGTTAGCCAGATGCACAAGGGGGCGCACGCGTCTGGAGTTCATTTGCAGAGGCTGGAAGCCCTGGCGCACCCATTCTCTCTCTCTCCCTCTGTCTGTCTTTCTCTCTGTGTCTGTCGCTCTCAAATAAATAAATAAATAAAAATTAAAAAAAAAAAAAGATCTCCTTTCTGGAAAACACTAAAACACAAGTGAGAAGAGAGGGCGTGGATGAGACATGACCCCCAAAACAATAGCTTTAATGTTCAGATGAGCAATCTGAACATGTCTGGAGGCCTAGAAGGGTCCCAGAGGCCCAGTATACATTAAGGAGGTCTCAGTACCAGGCTGGTTTCAGTGTCACAGCAGGCAGCCTTGATACTACATCTGCAGGGTGAAGTGGCCAGTGGAGCTGTCAGTCTGCAAACCCAACAGCAGAACAGGGCACCATCTCCCCCCAGCAGGGCCTAGAGGTTGGCGACTCTCATGAGACAAGGCCAGGCCCAGAAACTGCTAGAACACAGCTTGCCTTTCTGCTGACCCCAATGTAGATCCAAGATCTACTCCATCTCAACGCTGTTGAAATGACTTCCCCGGTTCTGTCCCTAACTATCATGCCCCCTGGCTACAAACCCTATTTCCAGCCACAAATAGTTTCCATTACAATACACATCTTGTTGATGACCAAGGGGTTTTGTTTTTTCCTTCAAAAATGTCACCTCCTTGTTGCCAGAGGGCAGTGGCTCTCTTTTCCAGGCCTCCCCTTGCCTTTCCCACATCATTTCTTATCCACTGACCTCTGGGCCTGGTCATGGCTCTGTCTCTTCCCACAAAGATTGTGCTATTCTCTCTGCTGAACTCTCTTCTGCCTCCCTCCTTTATTCCACTCAGCCGATGACAAAACTCCAACAGCAGGAACACTGCGAGCCAGACAGCCCGAGAAGCCAGAGAGCAATTTGTTTTAATTCTACAGCTATTTACACCCTGCTTTTCCTTCGTTGTGTCCTTAGGGCAATGACGCCTGCACCACTGTCTGTGTCGACTTTGCAAAGGGAGCTGCATCTCTCACTGGAGTTTACAAATCAGGGGAACAAGAGGAACGCTCACGAAGACTAGGTATGGTGTCGGGTGCATACAGCAAACCCACCACAGTGTGAGACACTATCACTGTTACTTTTATCTTTTTCTTGAGCTTACTGATTTCTTCCTTGACAGAGTAAGAATCAAACCTCATGCTCTTTCAACCACCATGTCCCCTGGCACGTGACAGCTGCCTCTGTGATAGCACTTCACCCAAAGCATTCATCCCGTGGCTTCGCTGACTGGTCCCCCCACTGCTCCTGGATAACATCATCTCCCCCACCATCTTACTGCAAGCTCCCAAGGCTGGTCTCCGAGGTTCACTGACTCCACAGAGAGGCCCTACTTACTGAGAGATGTGCCAATCAAAGACTGGCTGACAACCCCATGCCCTTGTTCTTTCCCTGTTGTTGCCCATCTTCTTGCCTGCTCCAGGGGAGCTGAGAGCACAAGCCAGACTTGGCTGAAGGCTGAGGGATGTCTGGGAACACACACTAGCCACCTACACGAGGGTGAACTGGAGACACAGCCTAGCCAGCGCACGCTTCACAAGCCTTGCCATCATCCCCCACCTCAAATGAATGGCTGCCAGCCTTCCAGCCTCCCATCCCCCTGGGCAGCGTGATGAGATCAGTGCTTCCCCCTCCCCAGCCATGCATTCCTTTTCACCTATTTTAATGTTTTCTGCATGCCAGCGATCCTTGTTTGTAAAGCGCAAAAGGTGTCCATCAAGTGGCTCCAGGAACCACTCTCTGCTTCTGGGTCTCTCTGGATGCTCCTTGGATGACAGGACTGGGATCAGCTGCTTGCTCAAAAGCCATGTCTCCGGCTCTTGGTGGGGACAATTTCAGGGCTTAAATAGTGTCTCCTCTCCACCTCCTGCAGCCCAAGCCACATTCCCCTCCTAGAACCTTCACAATGCCTGCCTTTTAAAAAGCAAGTCATAATCTCCAGGTGGAATGCCACAGCTGGGCTCATGTCTTCTCGATCAGGGGTTCTGGGAATGGGCTGTACTGCATGTCCCCAAATTTGAAAGCTTAAGTCCTGGCCACCACTCAGAAAAGTCAAGATAAAGACTCTGATGTAACCCAAGCTGGTGTCAAACTTGCTCGGATAACCTTGAAATATTGATCCTCATGTCTCCACCTCGAAGTGAGCCACCACAGATGGCTCTAGAGCTAGGGTCTTTAAAGACATGATTATATTTATTTCATTTTTATTTATTTATTTTTTTGAGACAGGCCAGGAATTAAGGATCCTTCCACTTCAGCCTTCCAAGTGCTGGCATTATACTTCCATGTCCCACCCTGATTAACTTTTGATTGTTTTTGTTTGTTTGTGGTATTGGGGATGGATCCCAGGTCGTCCCACATACTAGGCGAGTGTCTTGCCACTGACTTACATTCTCAGTTCATGATTAAGGTTGTATGACTCCATTAGAATAAGCCTAATTCAATCTGACTGGTATCTTAAAAAACTGAATCTATTCATTTTTAAGATGAGAGAAAGAGAGAGAGAGAAGAAGGAGGAGGAGAACAAGAAAGAATAGGCAGAAGAGGCAAAGGAGGAGGAAGAGGAGGAAGCGGAGAAGCAGAGAAAAGGGATAGCAGGGGCGCACCAGGGCCTCTTGTGGCTGCAAACAAACTCCAGACGCGTGTGCCGCTTTGTGCCTCCAGCTTTATGGCGACACTGGGGAGTCAGTTCTGGGTGGGTGGGCTTTCAAAGCAGGTACCTTACTTGCTGAGACACTCCCCCCTCCCCAGCTCTTGATTGGTGTCTTAATAAGAAGAAATCAGAACACAGACACTTATGGGCAGAGAACCTCAAAGACGCAGGGGGAAGATACTATCTGCAAGCCAAGGAGAGGCCTCAGGAGAACTCAGCCACACCCCCCCTCGATCAGATCCCAGCCTCCATGACGGAGGAAATGGAGGGAGCTCTGTTGTTTAAGCACCGAGTGTGCACGAGTTCGTGGCAATAGCCTTAGCACCCTAGCGGGCTGGTTCAGGTGTCCTAGTCACCCGGCTGTGATTTACCTGTAGGTAGGCTGGTTTGGTTTGTGGTAAGGATCAGATCTCTCTGTCTCAGTCTGTTTGGAGCTGCTATCCCAGAATATCACAGACTGGACAGTTTGTAACATCATAAGCCACTGGCTCATAGTTGTGGCGGCTGGAAACACAAGATGTAGATCCAGCATGTGTGAGGGTCTTTACACTACGCCACAGCAGGGCAGCACCCTCGTTGTCAAGCTTGTCATTATGTCGCTCCTCACCCCAGAGTTGCTGGGCATTCGCTGCCCAACACATACTTTTTTGTCGGGGGGGGGGGCACAGTCAAACCATCGCACCCACTTCTGCTTCCTTTGGCCCTGAAGGAAACCTTGACATTGACTACTACTTCCGAAGTGTTTGCTGCCTTAACATGTGGTGTGAAGCAGCGGGAGGACACAGGTGGCAGCAGAAGGGCAGGGGTGTTTGGGCAAAAGTGACTCTCACTCAACTCGCACACTGAGAACACTGGGAAGCTGGCCCAGGCACACATATTGTGAGGAGAAAGCTTATTGAAACATCTTTACCCATTTTCATAACTTGGAAGGTCACTCATTCGTTTGTTCTTTGGGGGGAAGCTGGGGTACTGTTAGTGAAATGCTATGTCTAGATACTTTGGTGGGGGGACTAGGGTCTTGTTACATAGCCCAGCTGGCTTTGAACTCACCATGTAGCCCAAGCTGACCCGAAACTTGCAATCCTCTTACCTTAGTCGCTCCTTGGTGCTGAGAATATAGGCCAGAGCCCTTCTACCTGGCTCCATATTTCCCAATTTCTCTTCTTGCTTTCTTTCTTGTTTCTATCAGGCTCTCCCTAACCCTCCTTGCTCCTCTGAGAGCTCACAAGGGCCCTCAAAGACTCAAGGCGGGTAGAAACAGTGGAGCTACTCGCTGGTCCTCTCTCCCCTCCCTGTTCCCCCAACCAATGAGGAGCACAGGCAGCCCCTATCTGGGGAGCCTTCATTTCCCCATATGCACACATGGATATTTCATAGCTCCTTACCGCAACTCTGGTAGAGCACTTCCAAACCCCCAGCGCTGCAAGCTGTGTGTGGGGGCCAGGCCTCCCCTCCGCCGTGGCCTCTGCTGCTGACTGAAATGAGAGCCCACGCGAGGAGGGCAGCCGTGGCACTGTTCATGGTGAGGACCTGTGGATGGCCGGGCAGAACAGCCAGCCCGACAGATAGGTCTCCGAGGGCCCCTGTGCACCCAGGGGCGGTGCCTGGTGAAGTTTCACTTCTCACATTCCGAGACCCACCGTGGGAGGGACAGGGCAGAAAGCAGTGGCATCTGAACACTGTTCTGCAAGGCTGTGGGCACCTGAAGGAGCAGGTGAGATGTGCTGAGCCTGGTACAGGTCGAAAGCTGACCTCCTGTTTGCATAAGAAGGGGGCAGGCAAATTGTGCACGGATCCCCAGAGCAGCCCTCCTCCATGTCCAGGTGACACTGTGACTTAAAGAAAGACAAAAGCTCAGGCCACATGTGCTTTCCATCAGGGCAAACATCTCTGCAGGCTCCTGACGTGGTCTGTGGGCTGCGGAGCTGTGAGCTGGCGGGTCCAGCAGGCACATCTGGCATTTTGAGGGCTGCAGAGTGGCACTTTGGTCCTGCTCGCTGTGGCTGGGCTCCTGGGGTTGGGGGTGAGCGGGGAACCAAGCAGCTGCAGAACAAGATCTTGCTCTGCAGCCACAGAACCGGTCTCTGGGGGAGGGTGGAGGCCCTGGCTCTGAGAAGAAAGCCATGTTCTATTTCTGGGCTCATCTTGGGGGAAGGGGAGCCAGCAGCACGGACAGGCAAGGCCTCCCTTTTAAGGCTGGCTTAACTGCTTGGTACTGGTGGGAACACTGGTGTCACATCTAGCTGCTTTTTCTTTTTTTTCAAAGCCAAGTTCTTTTGTCCACAGGCCTTTGTTGCCCAGCTTCAGGTCTTCATGGTTTCTCAGGCCCGATGCCCACTCCAACTTCACCTGAGGTCACGACGACCATGGCAGAGCCAGGGCCAAGGCCAGCTCAGCCCAGCAAACGCTTTCCCCCCCGAGAGGACAAGGATTTCCTCAAGGGTACTTCGTAAAGTAAATCAGACACTTCTGCCCGTGGCTAAGTAAGTATTACAGTAATCTCAAAGCATGTTTTTGAAGTAGGAGGGATTGAATTATCACAGAACACAAACAAATGCATCCCATTAGTTGGTGGGAAGTTGGGAGGTCTTGAGAGATAGAAGGAAGTAGTAATTTGGGGAGGGGAGAAGTCTGGGTTATTTTCTTCTGGAATTCATCTGCAAAACAGGTCAGTAATACCATTTTCGATGGACCTCTGACAGTGGTCTGGGGAGATAATGGTGTCAGCTTCCTCTGGGAGCTTTGCCGACAGACCACGGACTCTGGGCCCCACCCGAGAGCATTTCATTCACTGTTCCTTAACTCTTCCCAGGGGACACTGCTGCTGTTCTGGGGCCACACCGGGAGAACCTCTCCTTTATGGGTCAGGGTGGGTCTGTCCCAGAATGCACATATTACCACTTTTAATCGATACATAGTAACCGTGCATATTGATGCGGTCCAGCATGTAAAATCACATCAGGGTAACTGACGTATCCATCACCTTAAAAACTCACCAGTGAGAGGACATGCAAAACTCTCGCTGTTTCAGCATTTACAATAAGTTGATGCCAGCCCCAGTCGCTGCACTGCGATACAGAGCATTAGAAATTATGCCTCGTGGGCTAGGGGGATGGCTCAGGGGTGAAGGTGCCTGATGGCCTGAGTTGCTTCCCCAGTACCTATGCAAAGCCAGATGAATGAAGTGGTGCAAAAACCCCGAGTTTGTTTGCAGTGGCAGGAGGCCCTAGCATGCCCATTCTCACTCTCTCTTCTTCCCTCTCTCACAAACAGATTTTTTTTTTAAAGGAAGTTATTCCCCCTATCTAGTTGCACCCATTGACTCTCCTCCTCTGTACCCCTTGGTCTATCCTGTTACCAGCATCTGGCACCTGTTACTCCACAGGCTACTTGTAAAAGGTCAGGCTTTTAGACTCTGCATATGAGCGAAAATGTTGAATTTGTCTTTCTGTGCCTGGCTTATTTCACTTAACACAATGACCTCTAGTTCCGTCTATATCACTGCAAATGACAGAACTTCTTTTGTGTGTGTGTGTGGCTGAATTATACTGCATTGAGAACATACAATATTTTCAAAATGATGTCTCAATAAATGTTGTCTTGTACATGGAAGATAACATTTTATGTAGTACACAGCATGCTTTTATAGGAGAAAAGAGTAAGCCACCTTCTCAAAGGACTTCTCTTTGCTTGTTCTGCCTAGCAAGAACCAGGATTTGACTCAAATCACTGGTTTTTGGCCCCCCTGTTTCAGAAACCAATCCATAGCAATGTCTTGTGTTCTGTGATGGTTTGGATCTTAAGTGTCCTCCAGAAGCCCATGCATTATTGAGTGCTCAGTCACCAGCCTGTGGTGCTGTTGGAAGAATATGGAACCTTTGGGAAGTTGGTGTCTAGTGGTATGAAGTTATTTCATTGGACTTGTTCCCATGAAGGGGACATTGGGGACCTAGCCCCTATCTTCCCTAGTCACCATAAGGTATCAGGTTTCCTCTACCTTAGAGTCCAGCATGCTGTGTACCACCACAACCCCCAAAGCAACAGGGCCAAGTGACCAGAGATGGACACCTTTGAAACCATGAGTCCTCCAAACCTCTTTTTCCTCAAATTGTTTATCTTCATCATTTTGCCAGAGACAGGAAACTGACTAACACAAGTCCTTAACCAGAAGTTTTATAAAGGCAACACAAAAATTCTTTGCGAATGTTCTGTTCCCTACTATAGCATAAAATTAGAATCGGCTTATGATAGCTATTTAAAATATGGTGTGCATGATAGCCAGACATTCTGTTATGCTCTGATGTCAACCTCCAATTCCTCAGCAAGTTGCTGCTACAAAGACTGTGCCTCTGCTGCCATGCTTGACGTCTTGACTTCCTGCCAGCCATTCCTCTGTCTCCATAGCTCCTTTCACAGGGGTCCGAGTGGCAGGGTTGCCTTTCTTTTCCTTCAGGGCTACTGTGTCATCGGAACAGGTGTCCCTGGCAGTGCCCTGGAGAAGACAACTCCTGGTTTTCAGATGAGACTTGAAGAATGAAAGGTGAAGGTCTGGAAGCAGGACAGCAGCATGAAGTGGACAAGGAAGAAGCTACCGTGCACATCTGGAGAGGAGGAGGCAGCCAGGAGCAGACCATGAAAGGAGAGAGTTGTACCTTCACATTGCTGGCACCAAACACCTTGAGCAGCTTGGGGGAGGAAAGGGTTTATTCTGGCTTACAGACTGAGGGGAGCTCCACGGTGGCAGGGCAACAATGGCATGAGGAGGGTGGGCAACAGAAGCAGGAGGGTGTGCCAAACACTGGCAAGGGAGAGCTGGCTATGACACCCATAAGCCCGCCCCCAACAACACACCTCTTCCAGCAGGGCTCCAGTTCCCAAACTGACACCAGCTAGGAACCCAACACTCAGTACACACGAGTTTATGGGGGAACAAATGATTCAAACCACCACAGGGGTCAAGGAGAGCTGAGGGAGGGCTGGGGCTGAGTGGAGTGATGCATTCTGTCTGCAGGTGGGGCAGCCAATGGTGTCTAAGAACAGAGCCCCTGGGAGACGAAGGCAGGGGGATGGTATGTTCGATTCCAGCTGGGATGACACAGTGAGATCCTATCTGAAGGCCACAGTAGCACCAGCACCCCCAAACCCAAACAACAACGAAACCAAAGTGTTTGCTGTGTAGTATGATAGCCCTCTTTGTGCTGTGACACTCAAACACCCAGTGGCACTTACGCACCTAAGAATGCTCTGGAAGGGCTTATATCCACGTGAGTGGAGCGTGCAGTAAAGGAGGCGGTCGTGGGACTCCATCTCGGAGAAGACGTTGCACTCACCCAGGTCACGGAAGGTGGTTCAGGCCAGTTTTACCTCCACCTCCCCTATGCCACTGAATGAGGAACAGGGGCAAGACAGCCGTTTTAGAAGTCGTCAGCCAGGGACAGAGGCCCAAGGAGGTGCCACCTTGCCTTCCCTGGCAGGAGTAGGAGCCACTTCTGAGCCAGCCCCATCCAAGATGGCTCCAAGAAGCGCGTCAGCAGCAGCTCCCCGCTTCCTCCCCGCTTAGCGCCCTGGGGCCGCCCCGCCTCACTCAGCCGCCTCAGCCAATCAGGACCGAGCCTGAGGTTGAGGTGTGCCCTGATTGGATGCTTGGTCCGCGGGAGGCGCCTGCGTGGCCCTTCCTTCGCTCGCTGAGCTCTCGAGGGAGGGGAGGGTTTCCTTTCTGCAGGGGTGCTTCTGCGCGTGTTCGGGGTGCCTTCTTGCCGAAGCATGGGTGTAAGTCTCTCTTAACCCCAGCCCCGTTAGCAAGCTCCCCCCTTTCCTGTTTTGCTACATGAAGGATCTCTTTAGTCTCTGAGCCCTTCATGGTCTTTTAATCCTCTTTGGTCTCTTATGTGAGGAGGATCTTGTGGCTTGGGCACTCGTGCTTTGCTTTTCGTGTGTGTGTGTGTGTGTGTGTGTGTGTCTGCACAAGTGCATGTGTGTGGTATGTATGTGTGTGCACACACCTGCACATGTATGTGTGTGCGCACACCTGCACATGTGTGTGTGTCTGCACGAGTGCATGTGTGTGGTATGTATGTGTGTGCACACACCTGCACATGTGTGTGTGTCTGCACGAGTGCATGTGTGTGCGCACACCTGCACATGTGTGTGTGTGCCTGCACGAGTGAATGTGTGTGGTATGTATGTGTGTGTGCACACCTGCACATGTGTGTGTGTCTGCACGAGTGCATGTGTGTGGTATGTATGTGTGTGCGCACACCTGCACGTGTGTGTGTGTGCCTGCACGAGAGTGCATGTGTGGTGTGTGGGGTGTGTGTGTGTGTGTGTGTGTGTGTGTGTCTCTCCAGACATTTCCCTCTGTGAGGAAGACTTTCTTCATCACCCAAGCCTGGCTGTGAAGGGGAGAATCTTATTTTTTTGGCTTGGAGCTTCCTGCTAGCTAGCCTTCCCTTTGGTTTCTAATTCTCCCTAAAATAAACCTCATAATTCATTTTTACCCTTCTCGGAGCCCATGATTCAATTCTTTGCTAACTCGGATGAGAACCGGAACTCTGGGGTCCACAGGCCTGGGAGATCCTACATCTTTATGTGATTTAATCCTTCCCTGGAGCCAGAATTCTACTTGACCACGGGCAGCAGACACTGATGCTGTCTGCATCTCTCTGTCTCTCTCCAGCAGCATCCTCACGGTAGCTGCAGTCACTGATGCTGGAGTGCTCCCTCTCCCTCTCCCTCTCCCTCTCCCTCTCCCTCTCCCTCTCCCTCTCCCTCTCCCTCTCCCTCTCCCTCTCCCTCTCCCTCTCCCTCTCCCTCTCCCTCTCTCTCTCTCTGCCTCCAGCAGCAAGGCGCTTCCATCATTGCTTGCATGCATCCTCCTTTAACTGCTCCCTGCTGTCATCAAGCAAGGCAGCTGGCACTGGTAGGACGGTGGCCGGCAGCAGCCCTGCCCATCTGTGTGTCTCTGCTTGCTGGCCAGCATCAGTTTCTGCTGTGCTTCATTTCAACCTGTGTTGATCTAAACACCGTGTCCCTGATGGCGCAGAACCCATCATTTATTGCTGCCAGGAAAAGGCCTCACCCACCCCCCCCCAAAAAAAAACACGATTAAGGACTACAAAGGTGAGAATCAGTGATGGTTCTTGCTTGCCACTTGGTCAGGCCCATTCCACCATGGGTGAGAGTCTCAAGAACAAAACCAAAGGAGGTCAGGGGAAGAGTTGGCTTAACCGAAGGCGACAGATGCCCGGAAGTTCAGGAAGGCCTTATATCAGACAGTGACCAGGATGGAAGACCAGACACAGATGCACATCCGTCTTGGTACCGTGAGAAAGAAGCTTGTTTTCTATGCTAGCCCCAAGGGCAGAGTTGAATGTACCACTGGCTCCAGGCAGCTTAAATTTTCTGGGAATCTTGACTGAGAGCAGTGAGTCTGGAGAGCCAATATGAAGGCATTTTAGACGGAAGTTTTGGACATTTTAGATCATTGACTTGTAGAAGAAATGTACCTGCCAGAGCGGATCTTCAGCACGGTCCAGGACTGTGTAAATGCACTCTGTGACATTCACACAGTGACCTGAGTGCCTAATGATACGTTCCTAAGAGCACACAGGACTACATGTCAGACAAAGTCACCCTCCCTCTGTGTGGCTCCTTCCTCCTCTTCTTGTGGCTTGTCGAGGAAGGAGACAGGCTTGATCTCATCTGACTTTTGACTTGTGGATCCAGTGAGAAGTACAAACTGTTCCCGTCTCGAGTGGAGGTCAGGACCTGACCCTACTTCCTGTGCAGCACCGTTTAACACCTCCACAGGCGGGCTGCTGGTGTCTTAGTTAGGAGACACCTTCTCAATGGGGCTGCACAAGTGTCTTGGAGAACTGGTATCCTCCCATTGCCTGCCCCACAGTCTCTCAGGCTTCGGAAGGACTTATCCAAGGAAGGGACAAGATGTCTCTTGATGTCACAGACAGATAGATCTTCTGGAAAGCACTAGAACAGCCACTTGCTTTCTATATAGCAGAGGACAAGCCTTTGTTTGTCAACTGGCCTCAGATCCACTTGACAACAGAATCAACAGATAGTGATCAAGCACCCATCATGCCAACTATTGTTTCAATCATCAAGAAGACAGCAATGACAAACTTTGTTTTTATAGAGCCTGCTTTCCAGACAACGGACAATGCATATGTTTAGTCAAGTTGCTTAATAATGTAAAAGAGCCAGTTATTTTTTGAGACAAGGTCTCATTGTGTAGCCCAGGCTGGCCCAGAACTCACAAAGCAGCCCAGGCTATATTTACACTTACAACAATTCTTCTGCCTCAGCCTCTAAAGTGCTGGGATTCTAGGCAGGAGCCACCACATTTGACTCAAAAAGAATTTTTTCTTGTTGGAAAATTGGGTTCTACATAGAAGACTGGGTTGAGCTTTTGCAAGATTTTCAAATGGCTGCTGCAAACACATAATAAGCTATAAAAATTCCCCCAGTCCAGGAGCTTATTAAGTTTTCCCAATAACTGCTTTTTTCCCAATGGATAAACAGTAGCAGGTTTATATAAAATGCCAGCCTCTCCCCAATTTGTTACTGTTGCTCCATTTGTTACAATTATTAATGTCTAATTATTCCAGAGACTTAATATGTAAAGTATTTTGTCTCTAAATGGATCTATAAATTCCATAACAGACTACAAACAGAAATAAATTCTGTCTGAGTTACACATTTGCTGTGCACGAGAAGAGGTGGCCACTATAGATCAGTCTCATCGATTTTCCAATGATTTAAAGGGCAAAACATCGCAGCATTGGATTAAGGAAGAAGAAATTGCTCTGAGATTCAGGGAGAAGAGGGCTCATCAGAAAAGACTGATGTTTATTGTGTAAAAATTCCTAAAAGCTTGGGACAAATTTGCAGCTTGTAGCTAAACTCTGCCCCTCACACTGCAAGTGTGGTCAAGGTGTCCTCTTAATATTTTTAAAAATTATTTATTTATTTATTTGAGAGCGACAGACACAGAGAGAAGGAGATAGAGGAGAGAGAGAGAAAGGGCACGCCAGGGCTTCCAGCCTCTGCAAACGAACTCCAGACGTGTGCGCCCCCTTGTGCATCTGGCTAACGTGGGACCTGGGGAACTGAGCCTCGAACCGGGGTCCTTAGGCTTCACAGGCAAGCGCTTAACTGCTAAGCCATCTCTCCAGCCCGAGGTGTCCTCTTAAGACTGAAATATTCAGAGGCTCAAAGAAGAAACACGGTTGGAAACAGAAGTTCAGCAAAGCGCAGCAACCTCGTTTCCCAAAGTAGACCCCATGTTCTTTGTCCGTTTAGCTCTCATTCTTAAAGTAATCTTATTTAAAACAATATTTTCTTTTAATTTATTTGAGAGAGAGGAGAAAGAAACAGAGAGAGAGAGAGAGAATGGGCAGGCCATTGTCTTCAGCCACTGCAAATGAACTCCAGATGCGTGTGCCACCTCGTGCATCTGGCTTATACGGGTCCTGGGAAATCAAACCTGGGTCCTTTGGCTTGGCAGGCAGGCGCCTTAACTGCTAAGGCATCTCTCCAACCCAAGTAATCAATTTGAATTGAAGAACTTTAAAGCAAGGAAGAGGGAGAAAGGGGGAAAATATTCACCCATAATGTCAGGGCCCAACGATCACCACTGCTTAGCAATTTCCTCCACACGCTCACACACATGCCATGCGGTGCCACCTGAGCTCACTGCGGCACGCTGCGCGCACCGGCCCCTCACACCTCGTGCCGCCACAGTGAGGACCTACTGTGCGCTCTTCTTCTCTTGGAAGAGCTGACTGTGATTTACTCAAGCAGTAGAGGCCTTGGCCACTTAATAGTTGTCAATAAATAACACAATAAGGGGAGCAAATGCTATAATGAGTCTCCTTATTTTTATGTTTTTGTTTTGCTATGATTATTTCTTTGGGATAAATTCCTCCAAACAAAACACTTGGTAAAAAGAATTGCCAGATTTTAAGACTTTCGACATAAGCAATCATGTTTTTCCCCTTCCTGCCCCATGGGCATTGGATAATTCAACAATCTCATCAGCAGAAGGACATTATTGAAAATGTTTTAGTCAATTTAGTAGATAGATATTGTTTCCTCCTTGCATCTATTTACATTTTTTTCAGCACAAATACAATTGAACATTTTCGGAAATTATCTCTGTTCATTTGTATTTCTTCCTTTGTAAATTCATACAAGTAGTCATTGTCTTTCTTTTTTTTTTACTATGTCGAATTTGAATGAAAGAAATGTAGTCAGAAGACTACTAAATTTCTAACTTCATAAAAATTCTGTGAACAGGGCTGGAGAGATGGCTTAGCGGTTAAGCGCTTGCCTGTGAAGCCTAAGGACCCCGGTTCGAGGCTCGGTTCCCCAGGTCCCACGTTAGCCAGATGCACAAGGGGGCGCACGCGTCTGGAGTTTGTTTGCAGAGGCTGGAAGCCCTGGCGCGCCCATTCTCTCTCTCTCCCTCTATCTGTCTTTCTCTCTGTGTCTGTCGCTCTCAAATAAATAAATAAATAATATATATATATATATAAAAAAATTCTGTGAACACTAGCTGTCATGCTGGAAAGATCTGTACGGCATGTTGGGGGGAAAAGTCATCAATGGTCTTAACCATCAGTGGGCCAGCCAAGCCAGATGTGCCAACTGGCGCAAGGGTGGTACATCTGTCATGGGGGAAACCACCCGCTCTTTGGTTGCATTTGAGGCCCGCTCCACCGGAAGGAATTTCTGCTGGAACTGAAAACCTCATCACAAGCCTATGGCTAGGAAGGTCATAAGCCCTCGTGGGGAAGCTATTGTTATTGTTGTTTGACTCAGTGAATACATTATACCCACAAAACTGCCCTCTGAACACTTAGGTTTATGACCATATATTAAAGCTACTTTCACATTGGGTTAGAGAAGCTTCTCTTTTCAGATGGCAGCGACCACTGGGGTGACTCAAAACTCACCAAAGTGCTGAGAAGAAGAGACAGTGGAGTGGTCAGCACTAAGTGAGACATCTCTATCACATCCTCCAAGGCTCAGGGACCATTGTGGAACAGGTGGCTGAAAGAATCCAAGAACCAAAGGAAGGGGAGGAATGTTTACAATACTGTCTTTCAGACACAAAGTGGCCATGGCATTCATGGCCTCACAGTGTCTAATGCCACCTACATAAAACCTGCTTAATAGAGAAAAAATAAAAATGCTGGCAGTAAAATAGGCTAGGGCCAGGCATGGTGGCGCACACCTTTAACCCCAGCAATCGGGAGGCAGAGGTAGGAGGATTGTCATGAGTTCCAGGCTACCCTGAGACTACATAGTGAATTCTAGGTCAGCCTTGGCTAGAATGAGACCCTACCTCAAAAAACCAACAAAACAAAACAAACAAACAAACAACAACAAAAAAAAAAAACACTAGGGACTAGTTGAAAAGAAAAAAGGATTCAGTGGAGAGAAGGGTGATGAGAGGCCATTATGATCACGGTATATTGTCCATATATATATAAGTTGTCAATAAAATCAAAACATAAGCTAAAAATAATTCTGTCGGTGAACATAATCTCCTCACCTGTGTGCGTGGTGATCTTTGTCCTTGAATAAACTACCAGGATCGATGCAAGTAGAGAAGATCCTGCCACGGGGTTCACTGGAGACTGAAGTTTACTCTGAGGATTAAACACACTATTGACATCACATTGCAGGGCTTCCAACATGAATGAAAACAAAAGAGTTCTAGAAATGAGCTGTTGTGTTGCTTGGATCATTGCTTTCTGTTTGCTCATGACAAGCTGAGAAGCTGTGTGGCAAGAGTTAAAAGTCTTCAGCAATGTTGCTCCAGATGTTGCTTTTGCCAGCAGACACCCAAGTTTTGGTTGCTGGGGCCACTGTTCCCATTGCAAGTTGGAGTGTGTGGTCTTTTGGGGAGAATCTTTGGGTGTTTGGAAAGCACAAATGAAAACACATGGCCAAATTTTTCTTCAAACACGTGGGAAATACTATTGTTCAACAATTGCTTTATCCTGAGAAACTTCCAGAAGAGGAATGTTTGTAGGGACAGGTTGCAAGAGGTGGTGGAGTCAATTCTCTGCCTGGCTTCTGACCCCAACGGAGACTGCTGTATGACTTGGGGAGCCACAGACTCTGGTCTGTAATGTGATGCTTCGATTTTACAGGCTCTGGTTTGAAAACGAGCCAAACATACATGGAAAGTAGTTGTTAGATATTTGGCACAAAAATCTTAGCAACTGTGATTTGAATGTAAAACGTCTCCCATAGGCTCAAGGGTTTGAGTACTCAGTTGCCAGATGGTGGCACTGCTTTGGAAAGTTGTGAAGCCTTTAAGCGATAGGGCTTGCCTGGAGGAACTGCACGCGAAGGCAAGGCCCTGAGGTTGTACTGTCCCAGCCCTTCCTTTCTTTTTCTCTTTTTGAGGTGGGCCCTCGCTCTAGCCTAGGCCGACCTGGAATCACTGTGCAGTCTCAGGCTGGCCTCACAGTGATCCTCCGATCTCTGCTTCCCAAGAACTGGGAAATTGTGAGCCAGAATAAACCCTGCCTCCCTTGGATTGTTGCTGCTTCTTCGTATTTGGTCATCGCAATGACAAAAGGAACCCAGAGACCAGCTCTCAAGCTGTCATTATTTTATTAATAAAGTCTTGAAAACATTTAACTTCACAACTTAAAAGTCTTTATATGTAACAGAATAAGTGGGAGGTCTTGTTAAAAGAGGAACTGTTTCTTTTACATTAGGCAAGCTTCCTTTGTGGAAGTGGTAGACTAGACCACACTAATTTTGGGCAGAATGGCTGGGTCAGAACCGTATTTGCGTTTTTTTTTTCCCCCTCTAGCTGCTTGGTTGCCTGTTTTGCCAAAGAGAAAAGATGATCACGGAAGAGCTCATTTAGACACATGTCACCCCTACCTCAGGGTCTCGACTTCTTCCCTTAGCCTCATCCAACAGACATCAGGTAGACAGTCAGATGCCAGGGTCTGGCTTTTCAGCTGAGGAAAAGGCCTTGTCTTCCCTCTCTTGAGCAGGATCTGAACCACAGTTTATGGTCATGGGGCCATTGGACCATAATAATGATGAGCTATGAACATATATTTTCATATGGCTGTGAAGTAGGTAATGTATAATTCCTGTGCTGCAGATGAGGAAACTGATGTCATTTGTCCAAGATCTCATTATTTTGGGACAAGGTCTCTCTGTAGCCCAGGCTGACCCATAACTTGCTCTATAGCCCAGGCTGGCCACAACTTGCAGTGAACCTGCCTAGTGCCAGGATTATAGAAATGAGCCACTGTGTGGAGCCTTCCAACTATTTTTTCTTTTTTAAAGTGGGGGGGCTGGAGAGATGGCTTAGTGGATAAGCACTCACCTGTGAAGCCTAAGAACCCCAGATCGAGGCTCGATTCTCCAGGACCCACATTAGCCAGATGCACAAGGGGGCGCACATGTCTGGAGTTCGTTCGCAGTGGCTGGAAGCCCTGATGTGCCCATTCTCTCTCTCACTCTTTCTCTTTCTGTCGCTCTCAAATAAATAAAAATAAACAAAAAAATTTAAGAAAAATTGTGTGTGTGTTATGCATGGTGTACATGTGTATGGCGTATGCATGTGTGTGTGCAAATGATGTGCCCCATGTACACGTGTGGCAGTGAGAGGCTGTCAGGTAGACTCCTCTATCACTCTTTTTTTGCCTTATTCCACTGAGAGAGAGTCTCTCTGTCTCTCCCTCCCTCCTTCTCACTCTGAACCTGGAGTGTGCAATGGTTTTGGTTACGTTGGTTGAGCAGCAAGTTGCAATGATTCTCCTGTTTCCATTCCCATTAGCACTGGGGTTATAGTACAGAAATGTGTGGTCATAACCAGCTTTTAATGTGCTTGCTGGGCCTCAAACCCAGGTGCTTTTACCTCCCACTTTATCTCCCAGGCCCCCCAATTCGTTTACTTTTTCAAAAAAATTATTTATTTATAATGATAGAGAGGAAAAGAGAGAGAAGTGGGTGCCTTAGGGTCCCCTACCACTGCAAATGTACACCAGATGCACATGCCACTTTGTAAAGCATCTGGCTTTGCATGGGTACTAGTGAATTGAACCTGGCCCCTCAGACTCTGCAAGCAAGCCCCTTTAACCACTGGGAAATCTCTCCAGCCCCCAGGTCATTTTCTTAACTGGAGCGCTCTACTGCTCTGAGGCAGCGACTAAACAGATGTGCTACTTGGCAAAGACATGCAGGGGAAGACAGTGGTACTTTTGTCCAGGCTCCCAGAGCGGGAGTGACACGCCTTACATTAACTGCAGCCTCTTGGTCTCTCTTGTTGAGAAAAGGTCTGATTTTAGCCCAAGCTGGCCTTGAACTTGAGGTCCTTCTGGTTCAGCTTCCTGAGTACTGGGATTACAGGCTTCAGCTGTCTGGTCATCTATCCCAGCCTTCTCATTCATCTTTCCTCTATACCTATTCAAGCTAGAATGTTTACTGATCCAGACCTAGACAGGCTGCTACAGCGCCCACCTTTTGCTTTCCTTTCCCTTTCAGCCTTATTATTTCTCTAGTATCTTTTGTTGTGTCCCTTTTATTGTTTTTTTCAGTTACACTTCCCGTTTTACGCGTTCAGTTGTTTCTGCAGGGCTGTGCTTCCCAATGGGCTAAGCGTTAGTGACATTAGAACTTGGCATGTGGCCAAAGGAATTGAAATGTGCTGACTCAAGGTTTCACTGCACATAGCGTTTGAACAGTTAGTATAGAGTGTATTGTAAACATTTCACTAGTGTTTTTCACACCGATCACATGTTGAAACGATAATATTTTAGAGATACCGAGCTATAGAAAACATGGTACTAAAATTAATGTCGGCTGTTTCTTTTATGATTTTAGTATGTCTGCTAGAAAATGTGGGGTCCTTTGTAACTTTCTTTTGTGGTCAACACTATTTTTCTTGGGCAGTGCTGCCCTAGGACAGTATGCATCCACGAGAGTCTTCACCCAACGCCTTTCCGTGAACTGCCTTGGCTGTTTATTCTATTTCACTTATACAAACTATAGAATTCAATAGCACCTCGTTAGTTCCTGCTTAGCCAGTGATCAACACTGGGAGGATTCAGAGGCCATAGCCTACTTGTAAGCTAACAAGTTAGCGTGTTTCGCGGTGCAGGTAAGACATCTGGGTCCAAGGCAAGGGGCTGTGCTGCTTGCGGCACAGTGAGGATCATGCCGTGTTCGCCAGTGGTCCCTTGACCTCCAAGTCCCACCTGGGCAATGTCGTGGGCCCAGGTGGAGGCTACCCAGGCAGGTTTGTGACGCAGTAAAGGAACCAAGAGTCGAGGTCACAGCATGTTCTGAACAAGCAGTAAGGATTGCAGAAAGGCTTACACAAGTCAGTCTTCCTACCACAGTGCAAACTTCTCCAGCCATCACACTGTCCTTGCTTGAGCACTTTTGTGACTAGCTACAGAGTCATCAGAACACAGATGAGCCTTGGAGCTTGCAACAGACCACGGGAGCAAGTGTGGACGCACACTGCCTGAGGCGGACTGGTTCACCCAGCAATGCTCGGTTTTCATGTAAATAAACATTCCAATCTGGGAAGAGGAGAAGAGAGGACAGGAGAGGGGAGGACAGAACAGTCTGCTGTGAGCTGCAACACCAGAACTATTTTAAATCTCTTTCAAAGGCATGCCCACAGTGACCCAAGGACCTCCTATTAGGACCCCCATCTTCAGACTCCGCCACGTCCCATACCCCCTGAGGACAATGCTTCCAACACATGGAGACACATGGGAGACACGTTAATCACATCCAAACCACAGTGGGCAATAAGAGGAAGGAAATAAATCAACAAATTGAATGATATGAAAAGAAGTTTACCAAAGAACCCTGTTCTGAACAAGCAGAAATATCAAGGAAGGGAGAACATGCCTGATACCCGCCTGGGTGATAGGAGCCCTGACCCAGCAACAAAGCAAGCCCGCTCAACACCAGGCCGAGGACTGAGGGCGCACTTCCTCCTGGGCAGAGGAGGCAGGACAAGAGGCTCTGTGTATTAGTCACTGGGGAAACACATGTCAAGACCACAGTTGAGTATCATCTCACATCCAGGAGGATGACTAACCCCAACATCAGGAAATTCAAGCGTTGGGAAAGACCTGGAGAAATCTGAGCTTTCATAGACAATGGAAGGAAATGTAAAAGAGTGCAGATGTTGTGAAAATCAGATTGAAAAGTCATCCAAAAACTAAATGCAGGGCTAGAGAGATGGCTCAGTGGTTTAAAGATATTTGCTTGCAAAGCCTCATGGTTTGGATTCAGTTCACCAGGACCCAAGGTGATGCATGTGTCTGGAGTTCGTTTGCAGTGGCAGGAAGCCCTGGCATACCCACGCTCACTCTCTTTGTCTGCCTCTTTCTTGTCTCTCACTCTCTCCAGATAAATAAATAAAATATTTACAAAACGAAGCACAGAATTATAATATGACCCCCAAATTCTGCTCTTGGGAATGTACACAAATGAACTGAGAAAGGGGCTGGCACTCGGTGTTCATAGCATTACGCGCAGCAGCTGGAGGGAGATGACCCACGCGCCCGCTAGTGAGGGAAGGATGGATAAACGAGAGGCAGTGGGTGGAATCGTATTGAGATGTCAGAAGGGATAAAATGGTGTATACCATGGCAGATCTGAATTTAAAAAAACTATTACGTTATGCTAACTTGTCCAGGCACAAAGGAACAAATGCTAGATGATTCCATGCAGATGGGGAACCGAGAGGAGGCAAATTTAGAGAGATAGAAATGAAAGCAGAGATTATACTAGGAGCTGGAAGGAAGAGGAAATGGAGACTGATGGTTTAATGGTGATGAAGTTTCTGTGTGGGGTGAGAAAGAGCTTCTGAAAAGGGTGGTGGTGCTACCCACATTGTGAGCTCCTCATGGCACCGAATCGCACACTTAGAGTGGCCGGACTCAGATGGCTGAAACCGTAAATCCAGACGTGTAAGTAACGCTGGAAAGGAATGCCCAACTGCCGTCACTAGTAGTGTGATGGTGGCTGGTGGAAAGCTCCCAAAAGGGAATAAAATTGCCATTTCACTCCATACCATTCACTGTGACATCTGCATTTGCCTTCTCCTCCTTCTCTTCCTCCTCCTCCTCCTTTTAAATTACTTGGCGTGGGCCTGTACATCTTCTGGACTGTGGGTTTGTCACCCCAAAAGGTGTTGACTGGAGTGATAACACCTGCCAGCTCCGTTTGATGGAGACACAATGGCCAAGAGAGAGAATGAGATGGCATCCACGTGTACATTGTATGTTGAAATCTTTGTGAAAATGTTCATCCTGACCTGGTGTGCTGTGGCATGCAGTGAAGGAAAGCTGTGTATTGGTGACTTTCCTCCTTGCTGTGACAAAAACAGCTCAAGGAGGGAAGGGTTTATTTCAGTTCACAATTTGAGAGGGGAAATAGTCCATTATGGTGAGGAAGGTACGGGGTGAGAGGGAGAGGACACTGTTGGTGTTGCGTCCACAGTTGGGAAGCAGAGAGACAGATGCATGAAGGTGCTTAGCTCACTTCCTCCTCCTTCCCTTTCACTCAGCCCCAGACTCCACCCGCGGGAAGGTCTCCCTCAGTGACGCTCCCGTGGGAACACATGCACTCACATGCACAGAGCTACATCTCCTCAGCACCTAAGTTGCCAGTGAAAAGTTGATCTTCACAGGGTGTCAGAGTTACCTGGTGGTTGCTAGGACAAAACATCTGACCAAGAGCAGCTGGTGGGAGGAAAGGGGTCGTTTCGGCTTCCAGTCTCAAGGGGAAGTGCCATGGTGGTGGGGAAGGACGGCAGAGCAAAGGCTGGTGGACGTCACCTCTGCCGCAGCAGGTGGGAAACAGCAGCAGGAGAAAGCTGACCTCTGACAAGGGGGAGCTGGCTGTAACCCCCTAAGCTCACCCTCAACATCACTCTTCCTCTAATAAACCTCCACTTCCCAAATTGCCCACAGGTGGGGGACCAAACATTGAAAACTCATGAGTATCTGGGGACATCTGACTGAAGCCACCACACAGGGCACTCGACATCTGTGTCTGTTAGGAGGCCCAGGTAGCACTTGTGTGATTTTAAAAGAAAATTCAAAGGTAATATTCAACGCAGTGCCAAGTAGAGCTTGTCACTTTCATTTTAAATGTCACTTCCTCAAACCTTAAATAACATCCCCAGGAGTTTCACAGTCAGTTTCCTATTGCAATATCTCCAATGTTAATTTTTCTTTACTCTTCACATTTTTGTGGGAAGAGGCAAACATAGGAATCAGCGTTCTTTGACTTCTGTAGAAGGTACTGCGTTTCAATGTGGGGGTTTGACTTCCACAGAAGCTAAAAGACTGAAACTGACTTGTCAGAAAATACTTAACCAAGTCAACATGCATTTGTTAAAATGTAAAATGTGGGCACTTAAAAACCTTTCCACAGGCTGGAGAGATGGCTTAGCGGTTAAGGCACTTGCCTGCAAAGCCTAAGGATCCAGGGTCAATTCTCCAGGTCCCACGTAAGCCAGATGCACAAGGTGGCTCATGCGTCTGGAGTTCATTTGCAGTGGGTAGAGGCCCTGGCACACCCATTTTCTCTGTCTTTCTCTCTAAAAAAAATCAAATAAAACAAAAACCCTTTCCCCATTTATGGAACAAAAGTACCTGTGTTCTGGGCACACTTCCAGTGTTGGAATTTTCTATGAGGCTGGATGGGTCTCTAGACAGCTGGAGAAGGTAGAAGACATTTCCGGAGGAGTCACATGCCCCGCCTCAGCCTAATGTCAGACATGGTCATGGCTTCATCCTTTGGAGAGACAGGGAGAGCCATTCCCTTCATGGTAGTTCAGGTGTGAGCTGTCACCTTCCAAAAGCATTTAAACACACACACACACACACACACACACACACACACACACACACATTATAACAGGCTCTTTTATCCCCTTATCCCTGTTCTTGTTAGTTTGGGGACCCTCCTCAGTGGGATTATGGTACTCACTGGGGGGTCATGAAGGCCTCAGTCAGTCCCTGTGAGATTTCAGGGGGAGGACTATGTCTTGAGGTATTCCTACCCACTCTGTGGCTCTTACAATCTTTCCATCCCCTCTTCCACAACGTTCCCTGAGCCACGGCAGGCCTGTTGGCAGTCTGATTTAGCATTGAGCTCTCCGTGGCCTCTGGATTTCTGCTTTGATGGGTTTTGATTGATCACCATGTCTGTCGCCATCACCCTGGAGCTGGTTGTCAGGTTAGAAGTAAGAGCAGTGTTCATGTCTCCACTTCCTTTGTAATTTCTCCTGGAAGCTGTGGTATAGGTGGCACACTTTGTGGTGGGAAGTCAGCTACCTTCTTATCAATGGATCTTTGCTCTTCTCCTTTTTTATCTGTCATCCCCTGGTTTATTCCCTTGTGGGCAAGTGCTATAGAATGGTATCTAGCCTTGGCACTCAGCCCCGTCTCACAATGGCTGAGCCTTCACACTTTTGATGACTCTGAATCACATCTCCTATGCTTACTTTCCTTGGAGACAGAGAAAGCCTGTTTGTATTGAATATTTTTGCCCAGAAAATCAGTTTCATGATGGCAAAAAAAAAAAAAGAGTTGAAACAAACTGCTTTCTACAACCTTTTAGCAGTAACCTTCATATCCAAAGGCTGAAGATATCACTTAGTTTAAACTGGGAACAGATTTCAAAATGCCAAGAACAGCTGGAGAGTGATCCTCTCCAAGTCTCAGGGCTCAAAATACTTGTCAGCTTGGTGGATATGGAGAAAGAACCTATACTGCAGCTGTTCAAACAGAGATTGTTGCCTCAAAAGGACTCCCTTTGTAAAGGGTCACTGCTCCTTTTATTTCTCCCTGTGATGCTGTGAAATATGCATCTGGTCTTGTTCCTGTCTCCTGACATACAGCTCCTAGAACCCCAAGAACCCCGGGATTACGAGTGTCCTTCCTATGATGGTGAATAAGTGAGGGCTGGGGTGCCTGGGTGGTTTCAGGGTGGCTGGTGGGTGGTCTAGGATGGCTTAACGACTACACTGAGGCAGGAATGGAGGCTGGGGACGTTCAGTCCCCACTCCCAACTCCAGGGAAGGGAGTGGGCCATCATTGTCCACGTGGAATCCAGAGGCCAAGCTCGACGGTGGATATGACTGTGTGGAAATGCCAGGAGGGTCACAACGAGAAGGAGGTGCAGTGTGGGAACCCCATGTCCTCAATCCCCAATGCTGTTCCTACATCTTTCTTATTTTTTTTTTTAAAGTATTTTTATTTGTTTGGAGAGAGAGAATATAGGTGTACCGGAAACTCTTACCACTGCAAACAGTCTGCAGATGCACGCATCATTTTGTGCATTTGGCTTTAAGAATGTACTTGGGAATTGAACCAGCGGGCTTTGTAAACAAGCCTCTTTAATCATTGAACAATCCTCCCAGCCTGTTCCTACACCTTTATTCACCTGATTTCTTGTCTGCTTTCCAGCCTCTTACAGTGCAATATGAAAGTGTTTTTTCCCCCAAATTCCTTGAGCTGCTTCAGCAAATTAATTGGACCCAAGGCAGGGGTTGTTGGAACCCCAGTTGGAACCCCAGCCGCTGGTCATAGCAGGGACCTGTGCCTGGCATCAGAAGAGGGTGACAGTCTTGGGGGCTGAGCCCTCCAACTGTAGGGCCTGATGCTGTCTCCAGGTCGGCTGATAGGGTAAATTGAATTGGAGACACGTGGCTGGTGTCTGCTGGAGACTCACCTGTTCTGCCTGGGAGGCGCTGCTGCGTTGAGGAGCTGTGGAAGAGCATAGGAGCGAGCACGTGGTTTCGTCTTCGCACACCCATCCAGCCCCCTGGTGGACCCCTTTCTCTGTTTCCACTCAGCTTTGCATTCCATGCCGCTCTTAGAACTGTCCTCAACCTCTGTCTGTCTGCTCAGCAGGAGGCAAGTGCGTGGGCCTGGAAAGCTCACGCTCCCAGAATAGGCCCGCCAGCAGCGCCTGCTGCATTCCCAAAGCCTCAGTGTCCACACGCGTGGCATGAAGAGAGCTGATTGAGAACAAAGTAAAATAGTTCTCGCAGAAACATCTGCTGCACAGTAAGTACTTGGTAGGTGTGAACACACACAGAGAGACACACATGTGTGCACGCGTGCACGCGTGTGCACACACGCGTGCGCACACACACGCCTCCTCGACCCTGGCCTGTGTTGTGATAAACTTGCATGTGAGCTAGGGCAATGGCTCTCAGTCTGGTCTCTCTGCCTGGAGTCTCTCTTTCCAGGTCATCCTCTGAACCTCACAACACCCTGTCCCGTCTTCCTGTCTCCTCAGGCACAAGTTCCCCTTGCAGGTTTCTTTTTATCCCGGAGGCGCGGGCTTCCCTGTTCGGGGCTTGCAGAACTGGTTCTCCCAGAGCGCCACCACCCTCGGGCCTCCCTATTAGCAGCTCCCAGTTTGCATTTCAAAGCTTGTCACGTGGGCTTCTGTCCCTTAACCCAGCCACTCTTCTAGTCAGCTTCCGAGGAGCACTCCCGAGCACACCTACCTGGAGTCCTCTCCTCTGGACACCAACACCAGGGGTTAGCACTTACCAAAGGTTGTGCCCCATTTCATGCGGGTTCTGTCCCTTCTCTGCATTAGAACTCACTGAGGGACTGTCCGGTTCAGCTTCAGACCTCCAGAATCTCTCAGTGTTTCCAGAATCAACAAATCTGAGTTCATGGGGAGAAACAAGATGGAATATGCAAGAAGATTCTCCCTGAGCCACACCCCAGCACCTCTCCTGATGCCCCTTTGTATTTGCTCAGTACTATTTGAAAAATGGCCTTTGCTAGTCACTTATTCTGCAATAAGTTTCATTGAACCGTGCTTGCGTGTGTGTGTGTGTGTGTGTGTGTGTGTCACGGGTGCTGGGGGAGAATAAGGGCTTTCCTAAATTCATCTTGCTTATAGAATCTATATTTCAATTTGCTCCATAATCATTCAAAGAAGAGCAGGGTGAACATAGAGGTTAGAATATTCACAATTTATGGGTCTTCTTGGGAAAGATAAAATACAAAATTGCAGATACAAAGAATGCATAATACTGATTATACCAATAACATTAAAAGTTATATTTAAAACCTGACAAGTTGCAGTAGCACTATAAAATATATAAAATAATCTTTTACTAAACTATATGTTTTTTTCTATAAAATTGTTTCACTTGGGCTTTTTTTTTTTTTGGCTTCCCTGCATTTAGATAGCAATTTTGTTAATATTTTCTTTCACATAGGAACTAGGAAGATAATTCATCTTTCCTCTAGCACTATTGATCGAGTTTATTATTATTTATTGACAGTTTGCAAAAATGATTTTTAGTTTCCCAGTTACTCGTTAGGTTTTTGAGAGTCTTGTCAAACCTGTGCAGACATCTGCTGAATATATTTCATATAAAAACTGTGAGGACTTTTCAGCCTCTTCATACACTGATTAAAGTGTAAAAAGTCTTTGATTTGGTAGCACTGGTGAACCACTTTGCCAGCAAGGCCCTCACTAGGTGGCTCTGTAGGAGTGTAGTGTAGACCATCACTGCTGCTGTTGGTGGGTGGTGCCAGCTCCCCAAAAATCAGTCTTTGCAATTTTGCATCCAGGAGACACTCTTCTTCATTAATTAGAATAATGAATGATCTCACAAGCCTTCCCTTCATTTCCCTCCAAATGTACTGCTTCATGCAGTGGCTTGCTGCTTTTAGTTTAATATAAAGTAAAAGGGGGTTTTATTTTTGCTATAATTTATCTCTCAATATCAAAGTGGTTCCTACTGGCTGCATCACTCACTGTTAAAGCTTCTGTTTATATCCCATTAATTTCCACCTGGAGTTTTCTCTTAGCTTTTTAAGAGATTAATTTCATCATGGCCACAGTAGATATATTTGTCTATACCCAAGTTGGGACTTGATAATTTTTCACTTGTTTTATTTCAGAATCTATGTCTAAATTGCAAGTAAAGTGACATCCTTGAGCTTTATCAAAAACACTATTCTCTTTACAAAAAAGGAAAAAGAACAAGACTTATTTGTTTATAATTATATTAGCTGATTCATCAAATGTATTTCTAAATATTTTATTTATTTATTTATGAGACAGCCAGTGAAGCAGATATAAAGAGAGAATGGGCATGCCAGAGCCCTAGCCAGTGCAAATGAACTCCAGGTGCATGTGCGACCTTGTGCATCTGGTTTATGTGGGTACTGAGGAATTGAACCTGAGTCCTTAGGCTTCACAGGCAAGTGCCTTAACTGTTACATAATCCCTTCTGCCCCATATTTACATTCAAAAACCACTTATGTATTTATTTATTTTTATTTTTATTTATTTATTTATTTATTTGGTTTTTCGAGGCAGGGTCTCACTCTGGCTCAGGGTGACCTGGAATTCACTTTGTAGTTTCAGGGTGGTCTCGAACTCACGGTGATCCTCCTACCTCTGCCTCCCGAGTGCTGGGATTAAAGGCGTGCGCATGTATTTGTTTTTGAGAGGGAGCGAAAATGAGAGAGAGAGGGGGAGATGAGAATGAGAATATTGGCACATGAGGGCCCTTACCACTGCAAGCACACACTTCAGACACATTCCTCATTTTGTGCACCTGTCTTTGTGTTGGTGCTGGGGAATGGAACCTTGGCAGGCAGGCTTTGCAAGCAAGCACCTTTAACTTCTGAGTCATCTCTCCAGGCCCAATCAAGTAGATTTCTAATAGAGGAGGACGTCATTTTGACTAGGTGTGTGTAAGAATGAAACCTTCCGCTTACCACGATGAACGTCTGCTCTCTGCAGTGCTTCTCAGAGATCCCCCTGCAGACTTCCTTCTCCTGTCTGTACCCACACGGCTCTGAGGTTAGGTGCTATGCAGAATCTCAAGGCAGCGGCCTGGGGCCTGAGCATTCTATCCAGTTCAGTGAGCCAACAGGGACTCAGGGCATCCCTGGAAGCAGTTCTAGTCCAGAATGGCCGCAGTGACCCCAGGTCCCCAAACACCACCTGTCCAAAGCCGTGGCCGCTCGTTCAACCTCTCCAGGTAGTCATCTCCCAGTGCCCTTGACCAGACCACCTAGCAGACAGCTCCTGGAAGGGGCTCTAGCAAAAGCCCCTGCAGCTGATGTCACTGGCTTCGTAAGGAAGTCCTCCTGCATCAGAAAGCAGCTGAATACTAGCTACAGATGATTGGGCTTCTGTGTGAGAAGGAAAATACTTCGTAGCAGAGGCCAGTAAGTCAAAAAGGAGACATAAAGGGAAGAGAAAGGAAGGGAGGAGGGTACTTAATAGGTTGATATTGTGTATATGTAAGTACAATGATTGTGATGGGGAGGTAATATGATGGAGAATGGAATTTCAAAGGGGAAAGTGTGGGGGTGGGGAGGGAGGGAATTACCATGGGATTTTTTTTTTTATAATCATGGAAAATGCTAATAAAAATTTTTAAAATATAAAAAAAAAAGCAGCTGAGCCCCGTGCTGACCAAGGACAGGACTCCTTCAGGACCGTGAGCACATCTCACAGTGAGAACTGGACACCGGCAGCGTCACAGTCACCCTGAGCTCCGAACATCGTGGGCCCCATCCTGGACCTGAGTCAGAACTGTGAAGGACCTTAGCGGATTACAAGTTTGAGAACCGCTGCTTGAGAATCATGTAATCCAGTGCACTGGCAATGTGGCCACTAAAGTTAACTAAGATGAAAAGTTCCATGCTCAGTGGCCACCTGCGGCCAGTGCAGATGTCTCCTTCAGCTCAGAAGCATCCACTGGAGTGTCTGGCTTTAGAAAGTAGCCCCAGGAGAACACACCTCGCCTGTGACTCCTCCCATGTAGGACCAGAAGGGCCCAGGCAGACATCTCAGCCGGCACTTTTCATGCTGCATCAGCGTTGTTTATTTATGGGTGTCCCTCTCTGGTTGTGTGAATTTCAGGTTTCTGTATTATTCATCTTTATATTCACAGAGCCTGACCATGAGTCTAGTATCGGTTGTTAGGTCAAAAAGTGTACAAAAGTAACAGAAACTAAATGTGCTGAGATGAGCTATTCCTTTTTTAAATATATTTTTAAAATTTATTTGACAGCAACAGAGAGAAAGAGGCAGATCGAGAGAGAGAGAGAGAATGGGCGCGCCAGGGCCTCCAGCCACTGCAAACGAACTCCAGACGCGTGCGGCCCCTTGTGCATCTGGCTAACGTGGGTCCTAGGGAATCGAGCCTCGATCCAGGGTCCTTAGGCTTCACAAGCAAGCACTTAACCTCTAAGCCATCTCTCCAGTCTGAGCTATTCCTGTTTTGTTTGCTTTGAAACTGAGTCTCATGTAGCCCAGAGCTAGCCTGGAACTTGCTACTTAGCAAGCCAAGGCTGACCTTGAACTCCCGATCCCCCTGTGTTCATCTCTTGTGTTGAGATCACAGGGATGTGCTACTCTGCAGGTTTAAGATAGTCTCTTCTTATTAAAGGATGGAAAACTTTGGCTAGATCTTTTTTCTGTGATCCTAATTGGTATTTTATCTTGTCTCCAGTAAGAATGACCTAGACGTATTATGAAGAACAAAATTCATATTCATTGGATGAAGACCTGTGAATACTGTAAATGGGAGAGTACCACAGTCTTGGAAACATACTGTTTACCAGAATAATCTTTGTTTCTCTGTCCTTGTCTTTCCATCTCTTTCTCTCTCAGTCTTTTTTTCTGCATAAACACCACATTCTTGAAATAAACACACGGAGGAAAAAAAAATTGACGATAATGCCATTTACTCAATAAAACCAAGATAAGAGCCAAATTATTCCACCCACTTAAATCATTTTTATCTAGCTCGTGAAGGAGGATAATTTAATTTCATGAGATTGAAAGCATTGATTGAGCTGTGAGTCCCTAAGGCATTTATTAGACAAATGAGACCAATGAAAAAGAAATGTATTTTTCTTCTTTAATTTCCATAAAAGATTTATAGCCAAACTTGGGAGAATTGGTTTTTAAAACATCACCTTTCCTCTAGGAGTTGACACCCACAGACCACTGCTGGCAAAGAGCAGCGAGGCGACCCAAGGCGGCCTTGTTCCCTGCGGCCTTTGCCCCAAGCCCAGGGCTGCAACGCGCACGCAGGGCCTCTGCCCTCCCGCACAGACCGCCCTGCAGTAATTAATTAGAGCCATTATCATGGACTGCACCGAGGGCACTGATGTTTTCCCCTCCAGGAAGAAAGAAATTGAAAAGGATAAATTCAGTTTTCATAACTGTCTCCGTTTGGGCTTGGTGGAGATGAGAGCGGAGGAGAAACTGCTTGAGGCTTCGGTCCTCCTAGCGGGTCACACCTGTGTCACGGAGCGGCGTCTTCCCCGGCTCTCGTCCCCTCCGGATCTCAAGCCCAGACACGCGCATCCACCTGGGCTTCCTTGGCCCCGGGCGGAGTCGTGCTCTCTGGGATGGGGAGCGGGCGGGTGCGGAGGCGGGTGGCTGCGGAGCGCAGGCCGAGGGGCACCAGGTCCCGCTCCCCAGGGCGTCTTGCAAGGGGCTCCTGGGCGCTGCCTTTCCTGGTCCTCACACACAAGCTTCACGTCTGCCAGAAACGGTTTTCTTCCAGGAGAACCCTGGAATAACACCGAGGCCACCGCAGGGCAGTTTCAGAACCGGCGCCCACCCAGTCCTAGTCAGGGTAACTCTGGGGAGGTGGGAGATGTCGCTAAAGAAATACCGGTTTCCAGAGTTAGGGTGGCCAAAAATAACAGATCTAGCAAGATGAGAAGACTCCAAACAGGATCAGTCAAATGACTCGTATGCCAGGATATGCTTGAAATTTTTGAGAACTGTGAATAAAGATTAAAAAAAAAAAATCTTAAAACATAATCAGAGATGTTAAATCCTACCCATTGATCTACTGTGTACAGGACACCCTATCAAAATCATTTTCCCCCCCATAGAAATAGGCAAGGTGTGGAGAGTGGAGGCACATGGCTTTGTCTCAGCACTGGGGAGGCAGAGGTAGGAGGATCCCTGTGAGTTCGAGGCCACCCTGAGACTACATAGTGAATTCCAGGTCAGCCTGGGCTACAGCACGACCCTACCTTGAAAAAAAAAAAAAAAAAGGCAAGGTTATAGAATTTAAATGGAAAGGCACAGGCCCCAGAAAAGGTAAGGCAATGTGACAAGTAAGAATAAAGAACGGGCTTTATCTGACAGTAAGTTTTTTTGGAAGGCATAGTAATCAAAACTGAGTGGTACTGGTAGAAATGCAGACATGCAGGGTAATGAGACAGAACGAAAAACCTGGGAACAGACCCACACAAGACTGCCAAAGTGTCTTTTGACAAAAGTACAAAAGCAATTCAATTTGGGAAGAAGAGGTTTTCAGTGTTGCCAGGGCAGTTGGACATTAGTAGGGGGGGAAAAAAAAAAACTTTGGCCAAAAAAATTACAAAAATTAATTCAAAAAATGAATTATATACCCGAGGGCAAATCTAAACCTTTACATTTTCTAGAAAAGCTAATAAAAGTTCTGGGACCTAGAGTGAGGCAAATAATTGTGCACAAGGAAGACAAAATCAAAACAATGGGGGGGGGCGGCTGGAGAGATGGCTTAGTCATTAAGGCATTTGCCTACAAAGCCAAAGGACCCCAGTTCAATTCCCCAGGACCCACATAAGCCAGATGCACAAGGGGGCACACACGTCTGGAGTTCGTTTGCAGTGGCTGAAGACCTTGGTGCACCCATTCTCTCTCTCTCTCTCTTCCTCTCTCTCCTGCTTTCCCTCTCTCAAATAAATACTACTACTAATAATAATAAACAGTGGGCATTGTCAAAATGAAACTTGCTCTATAGAGGTCGGTGCTAAGAGGATGAAAAGCTGGCCAGATGGTGGCTCGTGCCTTTAAACCCAAAACTTGGAAGGCTGAGGTAGGAAAACCGCAGTGAGTTTGAGGTAGGCCTGGGCTACACAATAAGTTCCAGGTCAGTCTGGGCTGGAGTGAGAGCCTGCCTCAAAATAAAACAAAACAAAACAAAAAAACCCTACCCAAAATAAAGACCAATCAAAACTGTAAAAACAACAAAATTTGATGGCAAGCTAAGCCACATATCTGGAGAAATACTTGCAAGCCACTCATCCACTCATGTAAAGAAGGATTAGTATCCAAACTACATAAAGACCTCTCAAAGTAAAAACCGTCCCTTGGGCTGCAGGGAGCCCGCGGCATGCGCTCCGTAGATGTTAGTAAGGATCCCCCTAGTGGCAATCAGGCTGCACTGCAGTTTCCTCCAAGACTAAAGAAGGAGTTGCCTTGCAGCTGCCTGGTTAACTTTGGAGAGGAACAGCCAATGCGAGACATGGAAGTTCTTGAGCGATGGATGCAGGGCAGGGATCAGTGTTACTAGGAACCATATGCTGGAGACGACCTGAGAGCAAGCAGATGCTGGGGGCAACCGACAGCAGACAGATGCACTTGAATGGGGGAACCTGCTTTGATCCAAAGTGGAAACACAGGATTCTGGTCCAGAAAAACAGCATTTTTCTGCTCTAAAAAAATCATCAGTGGGTCAGTCCATCTTGTTTGGTATGTTGAAGGACAGTCATGTCTAGATAGTAGTTTGGATATGGAAAGCAGATGGACTTGGCAAAGAGTGGAGGGGTTGGCGTTGGAAGGGAGCCTGTGAGTCATTCAAGATTTCCTCAAGAAGAGGTAAGGGAGCTCCTGTGAAGGAAGTCCAGGGGCTGCTGTTTTCTTCAGGGCTTTGGGAAGAGCTGACTGTGGCTGTTGCTGTGTGCGTCGGCTGGAGTTTGGCCTTATTATGTCAGATGAATCGTAATTAGTGCACTGAATGCTGGGAGCTAAGACCAAATAGTTCATGAACTTGTGAGAGCCTTCTGGAGCTACATTTCTAGAAGGAGATCCCAGCACAAGGGCGCTATGGGAGTGTTGCCACCCCCTCGGCCACCAGGGTCTTGTGACGCAGCTGGGAAGATGCATCACGCACAGGAGAAAAGCTCACTAGAGATGCAGGGAAGAAGACAGCCCACTCCTGGCCATGGCCGGTGGACACAGAGGGCGGATGAGGGGTCCACGCAGAACAGCCAGGGCGACACGGTCTGCGGTGTGGCAGAAAGGAAGCTGAAGCTGCTGGGAGGAAATCGAGCTGCTCGGATGGAGAACTACTGTAGTCAGCGTGCAAAGCAATGAGACAGTTTGGATTGCATTGCCTGTAAGTGACAGAAGTTAAGCATGGTGGCTTAGCCTGCATGGAGTATTACTTTTCTCTTGCAAGCTGGCATCTTGAAGTAGGCAGTCCAGGATGGTTACAGTGGCCCCCGCATGCTGCCAGGACCCCAATCTCCTTTTCTGCTCACTCCTCAGCGTTCATGGCCTTGGTCCTGGATGGTTTAGCTTTGGGATCACAAGATGGTTGGTCACTCCACCTTAGCATAGGAGCAGTTGTCAAGGGACGGATATGGAGCTTGACCCCCACAGGAACTCTCTTTAAAAGCATTGCCCAGAGACTTCTGCATCCTCCCAGAAATGTGCCACATGGCTGTACCCACCTGCACTAGCTAGAAACGTACTGCTGTCCAGAAGAAAATCGAGTGCCTACTGGCAAAGATGGCAGAAATTAGAGGCATGCAGCAGACAGGAATGCACAAGGCATGCAGAAAGCTATAGTTTCTGAGTAGGACAGCTAGTTTTTCACTAGTTCTTTGCAGATTTCTTTTTATTATGGCAAGATGAGAATGTACTGGGCACGATACGTGATCCGAAGCTATGAATGATGACCACCCCACCCTGTCCACTTTGGGCTGAAATGCGTCCTTGAAGATCTGCAGTTTCTGCCTGCTCTGGACACTGCCCCTCACAGCCTCGTGAACTGTGGATAAAGTCTGTGATTGGAGCTGACTGAATCTGATGCTGTTGAGGTTCAGACAGGCTCAGATCTCAGCTTGCTGCACTATTTCTTCTCTTTTCATAAGCTGCTGGGGTCAGTGGGAGAATTTTGAAAAGCACTTGTGAATAAACAGACCTCCACCATCTCTGAGTGGCTATAACAGGCCTCAGCCTTCCTTCATGCTACGCTTCCCTTCCAATAGCGTATTGTTTGTTAGCTACTTAGCTCCTCTGGAAACTGTTTTTTATCCCCCTGCCATCTCTGAGCTGCCAGTGTGGCGTGTGTCCACTTCTCCCCATAGTGGTGGTGTAAGTGTCTCCATCTTGTATACAGCCCCGTGGCCAGACTTTGCCCTGTGCCCTAGTCAACTGCATGCATTTATTTATTTATTTATTTATTTGAGAGTGACAGACACAGAGAGAAAGACAGATAGAGGGAGAGAGAGAGAATGGGCGCGCCAGGGCTTCCAACCTCTGCAAATGAACTCCAGACGCGTGCGCCCCCTTGTGCATCTGGCTAACGTGGGACCTGGGGAACCGAGTCTTGAACCGGGGTCCTTAGGCATCACAGGCAAGCGCTTAACCGCTACGCCACCTCTCCAGCCCAACTGCATGCATTTTGAATATCTACCTTGAGCCACTCCTCTCCTGTGTAACCAGTGTGGTTACCGTAAGTCCAATCTTGGTAGACTTGGTTTACTTCGCTACTTATAATTAGCCTTTCCCACAACCCCTTCCAGTGATTCTGGAATATAGATTGTAACACCTGCATCATGTAGGGAAAGGTTTTTCTATGATGCGGCATCTCGGGCATACAGGAAATCTAACTCACCTTGAGTTAATCTACGCTCGCTCTGTGTCTATCTTCTTCGGGCAACAGCTGCTAGTTCCTATCTGAGGGGCATGGAGGTCTGCCAAGTCAGCGAATGTGAACACTGACTTAAGAAAGGGGGTTACCTTGTCTGCCGGCTCTTCCCCATCCTGGCTTGACTCTGGTTCTTCCTAGAGTTCTAGAGTGTTAGACTTGAAAACTCCTTATTTTCTTTGAAGTACATACCCGCTGACTTTTCCTACCTAGAAACCATGGGCAGCCACATCTGTGTCGTGGTCCCTCGCCCACACAGCTAACCCTTCCTCAACTACTTTTGAATTTTTCTTCTGAATTTTCTTCCCAACTTCAAATTATTACCCCAATTGACAATTTCATAGGTCAATTATTGTGTATTGAATCCTTTCAGTGCTTCACTTCAGGTGATGAGAAGTACGGGAGGAAAGAGGAGAGAGGAGGGGAAACAAAAGCAAACTTTGTTGAAAAACATAGTGAAACCTAGTTCTTTGTATTCTAATAAAATAAAAACAAATAATACATAAATAAAACCCTTGTTAATCCTCTTTCTCTACCTCTATTTTTTCTGCTCCAGATTACTTTTCTTAGTTTTGCTTGTGTATTTTGCAAGCTGGGAGGGAGAGACAGAGAGAAGAAAGATGGACACAAACTGCAACGCAGCAAGAGAGAGAGGATGAGAGAATGAACAGGTGCAACTGCAAACGGACTCCAGATGCATGTGCCGCGCTGTGCATCTGGGTTTTCGTGGGTACTGGGAAATTGAACCCTGGGTCATTAGACTTTGCAGTCAAATGCCTTAGTTGCTGAGCTACCTTTCTAGCCCCTCAAGAATTATTTTCTATAAAATACTGAAGCAGTTCTCCTGAAGTGTTTTTTTTTTTTTAATCATTGATCCTTAAGGTTCCTCATTACTTTCTCCCATCCCAATATAACTGTGTTTGTCTGTAAGTGTGTATGCTGGTGTATAAATACATGTGTGAGTATGTATTTTGGTGCTAGGGATTGAGCCCAGAACCCTTGCTCCAAGCTAAGCACATGATCTGCCACTGGCCTGCACCCCCAGTCCTGTCCCCTGGTCACCTTATATGCCCCTTTAGCTTGAGCCCCATCTGCACATTGTGTTCTCTTCTCTTTGACTTCCTAGGTGCGTCTGGCACATTCTCCTAAGGAGTGATCTTTGGTTCCGAATGAGCTCAGAGTGAAATACCATTTCTGAGATGCCTCCTAGTGAGAGATGTCTTCGGCATCCTTGACCTCGGCGCAAGTGTGACATTTGGAGAATATTACTGTGCCTTTGCTGACACACGATTTTGCAGACTTGTGTAACTTGCTTCCCCATGACCGTCCTTCTTTCTGTTGCTGGGGAATTACAAGCATCTACCATTTGCTTTTCGTCTTGCATTGTACTTGGTGGAGCACACTGAACTCAGGAGGTTTGGGTGAATATTATTATTAAATTTAAGAAATTTACTAAAATTTACATACAACCCTCCCACAACCTGACTTTCTTCCCTCTCCCACATCTCCCTGCATTGAGTCTCCACTTTCTCCCCACAATTCCTCTTCTATATTGATGAATTTAAAAGCATATTTTATTTATTTATTTGCATGCAAAGAGAAAGGGAGAGAGAGAGGGGGGAGGGAAAGAGAGAGAGAAAGAGAGAGGGAGAGAGAATGAGTGTGCCAGGGTCTCCACAAGTGTAAATGAACTCCAGATGCATGGGCCACTTTGTGCACATGGCTTTATGTGGATACTGGTGAAAAAAACCTGGGCCTGTAGGTTTTGAAGGCAAGTGCCTATGCTTTGAGCCATCTTTCTAGCCCTGATGTCTGTTTTTTTCTTTTAATTTAAATTCTTTCATCATATACACTAATCTGTTGAAGGGCCCAAGATAATGCAGGTCTTATCCATATAATTCCAGCTGCTGTGAGGTCATGAACATATTGACCACTTTATGTCTGGAAGACAGGGTTTCAAAGCACTCTCTAGCCTTTGGATCTTACATTTTGTTTTATTTTATTTTTGGTTTTCTTGAAATAGGGTCTCTCTCTAGCCTAGGCTTACCTGGAATTCACCATGTGGTCTCAGGGTGGCTTCAAACTCACGGCAGTCCTCCTACCACCGCCTCCCAAGGGCTGGATTTAAAGACTATGCCACCCGCTCAGCCTTGTCTCACATTTGTTTTTGCCGCTCCTTCTGCAATACAGACGTCTCACTTAGTCTGGGCACTCCACTCTCACTTCTTCTCTGCACTTGGCTGAGTTTTGAGTCTCCTCAATGGCCACCACTAATCTGAAAAAACAAGCTTTTCTAACCAAAAGTGAGAGTAGCCTTAATGTATCAACATAAACATAAATATTTAGAGGGCTGTTTAGTGGCCATAATATATCAATTCAGGCAGAACACAGTAGTAGCTCCCTTCCTAGAGCTTATTACCTCCTAAGCAATTGGCTTTTGATTAGATTTTCTGTAAAGGCAGGAATTCTCACTTATGGAGAGAACCTTAAGTCCAATCGGAGAGCAGTTGGTTTCCCCTATAACAGACATGCCACCCATTGTACCAGTTGGTATAATTAGCTTGGCTGGCCACAGAGTTTCAGGGTCCACTGTTGTTTATGTCCATTGATAACTTTTCTTCCCCCACAGGTTGCAAGCTCTTTCCAGTACCCCGACAGCTAGTCAGCAGAGAAGAGGAGTCTAGCTCCTCTAGTTCTGGAGGACCCAAGAGCCTTGTCGACAGCCTAAATTGTTTTGGAGATCTCAGGGGCCTTGTTGACCAACACCTCATAGGAGGTATCCAAAGCCGGGCACTCAAATTTTTCTGTGACAACCTGTGGCTTCTGGGCACAACATTTATAACCCATAGGGTACTTTTGCCCAAACTCTCTTTTCTAATTATGTATATATATCAGGGCCTCCAGCCACTGCAAATGAACTCCAGACACATGCGCCCCCGTGTGCATCTGGCTTACGTGGGTCTTGGAGAGTCAAACCAGGATCCTTTGGCTTTGCAGGCAAATACCCTAACTGCTAAGCCTTCTCTCCAGCCCCACTTTCTAATATACATGTTTTTAATTAGCTAAGAAGTAAGTTTGCGTATGGGTTACTGATAACCTGTCTAGTTTTGATGTCCATCTGCCACTCCTGCCCCACATAGACGGTCACCTCTAGTACTCCTCCCTCTACGTACTTGCCTACTACCTTCTCCCCTTAGCCCCTCCCTTCCCTCCCTCACCAATGGTCCCTTCTTAGCCCCTTACTCCAACTCACACAAATCTAGAAATATGATGCTGGGATCTACATATGAGGGAGAACAGTGATGTTTGACTTTTGTGAGCTTGGCTTACCTCACTTAGTAAAAAACTTCTCTAGATCCATCCATTTTCCTGCAAATTTAGCATATTTAAATATTTATTTATTTAAGAAGAGAGAGAGAGAAAGAGAATGGGCATGCCAGGCCCTCCTGCCACTGCAGACAAACGCCAGGCATGTGCGCCCCCTTGTGCATCTGGCTAACATGGGTCTTGGGGAATCAAACCTGGGTTCTTTGGCTTTGCAGGCAATCACCTTAACCAGTAAGCCATCTCTCCAGCCCTCAAAGAAGTTTTAATTTGCATTTCTCTGATGGATAAACATATGGAACATTTAAAAAGCATTTATTGGCTATTTACATTTCTTATTTTGATAACACTACTCAGTTCTATAGCCCTTTATTTTTTGATTGGGTTGATTTTTTATTATTTAGGTTATTTGAGTTCTTTGTATATCTTGGATATTAATCCTCTGTCAGATGTATAGCTGGCAAAGACTTTCTCCCATTCTGTAGGTTGGCTCTTTGCTCTATCCCAAGCGTCCTTCATTGTACAAAAGCTTTTTAATTTCATGAGGCCTCAGTGGTTGATAATTGGCCTTCCTTCCCAAGTATCTAGGGTTCTATTCCCAAAGTCCTTGCCTGTATCTGTATGTTGAAGTGTTTCCCTTCCTTTTTTTTTTTTTTTTTTTGCCTCTAGCTGTTTCAGAGTTTCAGGATCTGAAGTTAAGGGCTTTGATCCATTTGGGTTGATTCTTATGCATGAAGAGGGATAAGGCTCTAGTTTCAATATTCTACATATAGATACCAGTTTCCCACACCATTTGTTAAAGAGGCTGCCTTTTCTCTAGTGGCTATCGTGAGTATCTTTGGCATTTTGTTTTTTGTCAAAAATCAGATGGCTGTAGCTGCAGGTGTTCGTATCCAGACCCTTCATTCTGTTACATCGATCTACATGTCTGTTTTTTTATTGAAAAATTGTATTAAATATATACTTTGATTGGGCACATCATGTGTTGGTACCATCCTTTCCCTTCTCCCTGCCCTCATTCCACTGAGGCCCCTTCTCAGGGACATTGCTGATATTCCCCGAGGGGTTGTAGGTTATGAGTTATGAGTTATGACAGCAGCAGTCAGTCACTGTTGGCAGGGGTCAATGCCTCTGAATATGCCCCCCAACCCGTCGCTCTTACAGCCTCTCTGAGCCGTGGTGGGTGTGTCTTACGTCTTACAGGCGTCTCCATGCCCGTTCCATGATGTCGTGTTGCTGCGGCTCCGCACTATGTACAGAAACCAGGGCGGTGCTCCACCATCCTGACCGTGTGCTTCAGGACTTCTCTGGCTACTTGAGGCTTTTCTACCTCCAAACGAATTTTAGGATTTTTTTTCTATTTCAATGAAGAATGACACTGGAACTTTGATGGGCATTGCAGTAACTTTAAAGGTTGATTTTGGAAAGATAGCCATTTTCACCATATTGATTCTTCTGGTTTCTCAATATGGGATGCCTTTCAATTTCCTAGTATATTGTTTAATGTCTCTCTTGAGTATTTTAAACTTTTTATTGTGGAGGTCTTTTTTTTAAATGACAGAGCTGAGGAACTCGCTCTTTAAAAAAAAAAACATTTTATTTTTATATATTTATTTATGAGAGAGAGAATATGAATGGGCACACCATGACTGCTAGCAACTGCAAATGAACTCCAGACACATGTGTTACTTTGTGCATCTGGCTTATGTGGGTCTTGGGGAACTGAACCTCAGTCCTTAGGCTTCACAGATGAGTGCCTTAACAGATAAGCAATCTTGCCAGCACTCATCACAGAGGTCTTTTACTTCCTTGGTTAGGGTTATTCGAGGGTATTTTTTATAAAATATTCTATTCTTTTGTGAGAGAGAAAGAGAGAAAGGGCATGCCAGGGCCTCCTGCCACTGCAAACGATCGGCAAACACGTATCATCTTGTGCATCTGTCTTATGTGGGTCTTAGGGAATTGAACCTGGGTCCTTTTGGCTTTGCAGGCAACTGCCTTAACCATTAAGCCATCTTTCCAGTCCCCAAGGTATTTTTTGAGGCAATTGTGGATGGGAGTGTTTCCCTGATTTCATTTTAGCAAGTTTGTTATTGGTATATAGGAAGGCTACTGATTTCTCTGTGTTAATTTTGTATCCTGCTACTTTGCTGAAAGTGTTTATGAGCTCGACCATTTGCTTGAAGTACCATTTTCCATCCTTTGACCCTAAGGGAGTGTCTGTCTTTTATGGAGAAATGAGTTTCTTAGAGGCAACAAACAAAAGGATTAAAAGGATATTGTCTCTGAATTAATTCTGTTAGTCTCTGTCTTTTTATTGTAGAATTGAGACCATTAATTTTCGGAGATATTATTAAAAGGTATTATTAATTCCTGTCATTCTTGCTGATTTTTAGTACTAGTGTTTTTCTATTCTTCTCTTGCATTCATTATTATTCAAGCATGGATTCTTCTTTCCTGTGGCCTTTTGTATGTGATTTTTCCTTCCTTTTAGTTTGAAGGATTCTTTCAAGTGTTTTCTGTAGAGCTGGCTCATGTATTATGTTTTTATTACTGAAAGTTCTTTCTCCTTCAAATATAACAGATAGTTTTGTTGGTTAATGTAGTCTGGGTAGGCAGTTGCCTTTCAGCACTTTGAATACATCATTCCAAGATCCTCTGCTTGATTTATTCATTTTTTTAATTTTAGAGAGAAAGAGAGAGTGAAGAATAGAGAGAATTGGCACTCCAGGTCCTCAGCCACTGAAATCAAACTCCAGATGCTTGCGCCACCTAGTGGGTATTTGCGACCTTGAACTTGCCTCACCTTTGTGTGTCTGGCTAAGGTGGGATCTGGAGATCAAACACGGGTCCCCTTAGGCTTTGCAGGCAAACGTCTTAAGTGCTCAGACCTTTTTCCAGCCCTCTTCGGACTCTTAATGTATTTGTTGAGAAGTCTATTGTTGTTTTGTGGGCTTGCCTTTGTAGTGATTAGGTGCTTCTTTCTTGCTGCTCTCAAAGTATTTTCTTAGTTTAATAGCTTAATTATGGCATGGCAAGGAGAGGTTATTTCTGGTCTTGTCTGTATTGTGACTGTAAATGACTCTTGTACCGGTACTAGCATGTCTTTTCCTAATTTTGGAAATTTTTCTAGTATGATTTTGTTGAAAAATACTTATTATGTTTTTATATTGAAATTCTTCTCCTTCTATACCTAGAATTCTTAGATCTGATCTCTTCATGGTGTCCTGAATGTCTTGAAATGCCTGCTCATACCTTATTATTTTCTTTCTCCTTGTTGGTATTTTCCATATGTTCTAAATCATCCACCTTGTCTTTAAGATCAGATATTCTGGCCTTTCCTTAATCTGTTTTATTGGTGAGTCTTTTTCTGGAGTTTTTAACTTGACTTACTATATTTCTCATTTCCAGTATTTCAGAGTGGGTTTATTTTTTCCCCAGTATTTTTATTTCCTTACTTATGTCTTATATTGACTTCCTTATTTTGTTTAACTGATTTTCTGTGTTATCTTGAGATTTCTTTAAGAGTTTTTTTCTTCTTTGATTCCCTTGATTTCTTCAACCACACTTATAATTATTCTTTCAAACTCCCTGTCTGGTGTTTTGTTTAACTCAATCTCAGTAGAGGTCATTAATGTGGGACTCATAATGTTTTGGAGGAGCTGTGTTGCCTTGATTGTGTTGGGTTTCTAATGTTACTGCTTTGGGATTTTCACATCTCTGGTTATTTCATTGCTTGGGCTTTCAGTTATCAGCTATATTTTTGAGAAGTATATGACAGAAGTTATATATTTAGGGTAGGAACTCAAGGTACAAGGTATGCCCTCTACATTACTCCCAGAGTAGAACCCTAATGGCAGGAACAATCCACACCCACTATGCAAACCTCCTAGTAGTGAATTCATATCCTTTTGACATCTATACTTGCTGGTAGGTAAGTGAGCAAGACTTTTTGGGTGAGTTTCTTCCTTCCCTATGTTGAGTTGAAAAGCTGAGTCACTCATTGGTACACTATAGTCCTGTCTCAGCTAGCTAAGTCAGTTAGTAGTTCTGATTTGCTAGTCTGGATGTTGGGGGCAGGGATGGGGGACTGGCAGACCAGACCTCTAGCTTCCTGAAATCTCTGGTGGTGTTCCAGGTGCTGGCCTGGGAAGGGATGCCCCGGCCAGCGGGGAGTCGAACAAGGAAATGAGGGGAAAAATTAACCTGAATGAAAGAAAGCAAACAGACACAAGAAGGAGACCATGCTAGATGTTTGTCATGGCCTCGAGAGTTTATTCTTACATGTAGGTTTATACAGGGTTGTAGGGGGAAGGGGACATGGCCAGGGCAAGGACTTGTCAGGAAACCTAGAGGGGATGTAATTAGGTGTTCATCTAATCTTGCCTCATTGGCTTAACATCCGGACTGCACCAGGCTTCACATCCTGACCATAAACTGGCCTTTTGCAAAAGATAAGATTCTGTAAGCAGTCTGCTGACTGGTTCCAAAAGTACCTAACAGAAAGCTGGATGGACCAGCTTTCTGAGTAATGAGTCAGCTTATGAGCAGGCCCAAGAAAAATGGAGAGGCTTTTGCTCTATGGCTTCTGACAAAGGGAGGTCGTGAGATGCTGTCTAGAGGTTCTCTGAAGCTGCTCAGCAGGTCCTTGTTGCTCTCCTCCCATGTTTTGTGATTTTGCGGGGCTGGAGTGAGTGAGGAGCATCTCCTCCCCGTGGTTTCAAGGCCTTTCCTAACTCAGGCAGGAGGCACAGAGGTCCCTCCCGTAGCAGCTGGGAGGGTCTATGTGCACTGCTAGTAGCTCCCCTGGCTCTGCCTGTGCATGTGTGTGTGGGGTGGGCTGGGTCAGGGCCTTGCCTGGCTTAATATGTTCCTTAGAGATCTTGGCTTTTGCTGAGAAATAGAAACAAAAAAAGAGCTTATTGTGTGTTATCTTGATGTTTCCCCTCCCCACCCAGGTTTCTTTGGCAAGACTCCTATTCTGCCATCTTAAAAGGAAGTTTCTGGATGGATATTACTGATGAATAATGGGAAAAGTTTGGATCATTCTGAACAGTTTATTCCCCTTGGTTCCGTGTCCTTGGTGAGTTACTAGCTAAAGACCTATGTCTGGTTGTGAGTCCAGTTCCCTCAAAGATAAGTGAGCTTCACACAAAGGAAATACGCATCCTATGTTAGCCCATGTCACACCCCTCTCTGCCATGGTTTGGATGCTGGCCTCCCTCTTAAGTCCGTGTGTTCAGTGAAAGTGACGGCATTTGGAGGAAGGCGCTTTATCAAATGATAAGGGTGCCCTCATGGATACCTTCAGGGTCTTCAGTAAAGAGACCCCTTTGAACTCTCTGGCTTTTCTTCTCTCGTGTTAAGGACACAAAGAGAGCCAGCAGCTTGCTTCAGAACTGGGACTTAGCAGTGCCGGAGCCATGACTTCCGTCTTCCAGGCTCCGGAATTGTGAGAAAGAAATTTAAGTCACTGTGTTATTATTATTTTTTTAACGTTGTTGTGGCAAAATTTTGGAAAGAAGCAGTTTAGAGGAGGAAGGGCTGATTCTAGCTCCTCATGGTGGGGAGGCACTGTGATGGGAGTGGCTGAATCTTGGGGCGGGCACTTCTTAGACCAGAGCCAGCTTCATGATTCTCCTCTACTGACCTTTTGCCAGCGAGGCCCCATGTGCCAAAGGTTCCACAGCCTCCAGAAGTGCCATCTGGGGACCAAGTATTCAAATACGGAAGCCCGTGGAGGACATGTGAGAACCAAATCGTGCTGGCATCTGGTCTGTGGTGCTTTACGATAGCCGTGCAAATTCACTGAGATGTGATCTTAACTGTCATGTTAAAGTGAGGCATCCAAGCAGCCTTACATAGGAACCCAAGTAGAACTCAGTATAAACCTATCACTCCTGAGATACACCTGCTTATGGCTCCTTACTGAGTTTCATATGCAAGAAATTGTGTGAAATTTGTATTGTACATGAATTTTTATTTTATTATTTATTTATTTGAAAGAGAGAGAGATAGAGAGAAAGAAAGAGAGAGAGTAGGAGGAAGATAGAGAATGGGCACACCAGGACCTCTAGCAACCACCTTGTGCATCTGGCTTACATAGGTTCTGGGGAACTGAACCTGGATCCTTTGGTTTTGCAGTCAAATTCCTTAACCACTAAGCAATCTTTCCAGCCCTAGATGGTGAATTTAATAAGTAAGATGGCCTATGAGGATAAATACATAATTGAAATAAGTCATGTACTTGTATTATAACTCACTGTGTGTGTGTGTGTGTGTGTGTGTGTGTGTGTATATATATATATATATATATATATATATATATATATGTGATCAATTATGTTTCAGTAGTCCATACGTGTCAACATATCAAGGGTTTAAAACAATTAAAATTAATTTCTAAATCATTGAAAGCCCACTGAATGATGGGAGATACTCGGGGTCAGTTTCTTCCATTGGTAACTAAGATGTTGTTGCCATGAGATACTGTCTTGTTAAACCATCAGATAACTGGGTGCAGGAGAAGATGGAAAGTTAGGCACTAGTCCTCAGGTGTTAGGTTCGTCAGGGACACGAGTCACATCTACTTTTAGCTTGTTGGTTGAAATTAGTCACATAGCCCTGTTTAACTCTAAGAGGGTGGATATTTAGTAAGGCATCAATATCTGTATCCAGATACAATTATTCTTTAAAGAGTTATATGAGTTTCAAAGTTATGTAGCCATCAGCGAGGCTAATGGTCTGAAACAGTGTTCTTCACACATCCTTCGGAACAGTGTTTGGACTCACAGTTGCTCTCCCAGAGAACAGCTGCACTTAGGTGAATCTCTGGTAAAGAGTAATGGCTCATGGTAGGTGTAGTAGTGTCTACCTGCAGACGTAGTACCCAAGGGCAGGAGCTGGAGGATCGTGAGCTTGAGGCCAGCCTGGGTTACACAGCAAGACCCCATCTCAAAACATTTTGGCTAAAGAGAATCATAATTAGTTGTTGCTCAGTTATGCCACCTTCCATAAATAAATCATACCACTCAGTGTTGTCAGGCAGTGCTTTACTTGACAGTAATGGTACTTCACTTCGTCATTACCATAAGCTTGTGTACATCATGAATGTTCTTTTAGAAAGTGACTTTTGTGGGGCACGGTTACCTTACTTATGAAGCGAGAACTCCTTACTGAGTTTAAAAAGAATTTTTTTTTGAGCTAGGGCTTCACTCCAGCCCAGACTGACCTGAATTCACTATGCAGTCTCAGGATAGCCTCGAACTCACAGCAATCCTCCTACCTCTGCCTACTAAGTGCTGGGATTAAAGGCATGTGCCACCATGCCTGGCTATTACTGAGTTTTATGTGCAAGAAATTCTACAAAATGTGCATTATACATTTATAGATGGTAAATTTAATAAATAAGATGATCTATGAGGATGAAGACGTCACTGAAATAACTCAGGCCTTGTACCCATGCATTGTAACTCACACTGCAGAGCTGCGTGCCTGACTGCTCTCTGGATCCCATTCCCTGTTTGAACTGCTCAGCTGTTTCTCTGAGGCCTCCCTACACAACGTGAATAACTGCTCACACTGCTAGTGCCTGCTCCTTAGCTTCCTTCTCCACACGTATTCAGTTCTGTTGTGGGAGATGAAAAGTTAGGTCTCAAAGTCTCTGACCTCTATTACGTGCCCCTATCAAGTTGTTCCACCACAAAAATACAGTACATTTTCTTATAACTTTTGGTAAGTTAATATTCAGAATTTGTTTTTCTGATCACAGGTACTCTATTCACAGACAAATAGTAAGCTTTGGTTATATTTTCCTTGTGTTATGTTTTTTTTTTCCTGGAGTTTATTTATTTTTTTTTAATTTATTTATTTGAGAGCAACAGACACAGAGAGAAAGACAGGTAGAGGGAGAGAGAGAGAATGGGCGCGCCAGGGCTTCCAGCCTCTGCAAACGAACTCCAGACGCGTGCGCCCCCTTGTGCATCTGGCTAACGTGGGACCTGGGGAACCGAGCCTCGAACCGGGGTCCTTAGGCTTCACAGGCTAGCGCTTAATCGCTTAGCCATCTCTCCAGCCTTCCTGGAGTTTATTTTTGACTTGGTTTTAAATCTGTATTGTACTAGATTTTTGGGACACCACCAGTCCTTCATTCCTGTTTTGAGAGAGGCTTTCCCCCCAACATATTCCAGTTGTCTATGTTCATGTCAGTTGTATGTTCCAGGGGAGACGCTGCGCCAGGGCCAGGTCTGTGTGGCGCATGCTACACCCTCCCTTTCCCCGGCGGGCAGAAGCTTGCGCCTGCATCCGCCGCATCTGCACCAGCGCGGGGCAGGCTCTCCGTCGGGCGCGCTCTGCGCAGGTCTGCCCCTGGCGGCGCCCAGGGGCATTTGGACGTGGGACGTTCCAGGCCTCGGCTCTCCGGGCGGAGTCGGGGCTTCGGGCTCAGCGGTGACCGGTGGCTGCCGAGCCAACGGCGCCCGCCGCTCGCACCGACGACCGCAGCACCGGCCCCTCCCCGGTGCGGCCAGCACTGCGGACCGGGGGCCGCTCCAGCCGGCGCCGGCCCTCTGCTGTCAGGATTTCTGGAGTCTTCACTTGCTCGCCTCGCTCTTCTAATCTTGTAACAGACCGGGAAGCCGCGCTGGGTCTGCGCTCAGAAGTGGCTGGGATGGGTCCCGTGCTCTTGTGCGTGGACCGATGGCTGTCCCTTGGCCAGGACGGCTCTATGAAGCCACGCGTGTAGAGAGAAAGCAAGCAAGCGCAGAGGTGGCTAGGTAGTGACTGGCTCAGCACCGAGTCTCTTTAGGATAACTTGACCGAATAGAAATGCAACATTAAAAAATTCATATAGGGCTGGAGAGATGGCTTACTGATTAAGGCACTTGCCTGCAAAGCCTAAGGACCCACGTTCGATTTCCCAGTACCCACGAAAGCCAGATGCACATGGCGGCACATGTGTCTGGAGTTTGTTTGCAGTGGCTAGAGGCCCTGGGGCACTCATTTTTCTCTCTCTAATAAGTAAATAAAAATAAAATACTTAAAAATTTCTTATAAATGTCCTGTACAGGGCTCAGCACTCACCTGTCACTTGTTTCCAGCACTTTGATCAGCAGCTATTAGTCTTTACATTAACTAGTACTCACTGGAAGAAAAAAATGACCTTTTCTTTTTTAAAAAATATTTATTTATTTATTTGCAAGCAGAAGGAAACCGATACACAGAGTTGCAAATGAACTCCAGACACATGTGCCTCTTTGTACATTTGGCTTTATGTGAGCACTGGGGAGTTGAACCCAGGGTTGTTAAGCCTTGCAGGTAAGTGTCTTAACTGCTGAGCCATCTGTCCAACCCTAATTTTTTAAATTTATTCATGAGGAAAAAGAGAGACAGAGAGACAGAGACAGAGAGAGAGAGAGAGAGAGAGAGAGAGAGACAGGATGTACTAGGTCCTCTTACTGCTACAAACAAACTCCAAGTACCACTTTTTTGGTGCAGGTGGCTTCACATGGGTACTGAATCTGGACCAGTAGGTTTTGCAAGAAAGTGCCTTTACCACTGAGCCATCTCCTCAGCGTAGGTTCTTCTGATAAAGACTGAGAGCGGCATCACCGTTCCAAGGTTCAGGGAGCGCTGTGGAGGTGGGGTGGAGAAAGCTGGACGAGCTGCAGGGAGGGAAGGAGTGCCAGGAACTCTCCTGTTCAGAGGCTGCATGGCCACTGCACTCATGGCCTCACAGCAGCGTGGTCATCTGGCCGAGAGAAGGCCCTCAACACGTCAGTGTTCTGACAGAGATGGCCAGGGAGCTCCTGAGGCCCCGCCCCTTTCTGAGGCACCCACAGCAGGTAGTGGTTGCTGTAAGGGGAAGATGGGGGGAGTAATTCTCTTCAGTTGTGTTGCCTTTGGGAAGCGGTGGGCAGAATAGAGCCAGTGGAGTAGAACAGGGATATGGATAAGAGAGGAAAATGGGGGAGGGGGTCTGGAGAGATGGCTAAGTGGTTAGAGGCACTTGCTTGTAAAGCCTCATGGCCTGGGTTCAGTCCCCCAGTACACACATAAAGCCAGATGCACAAAGTGGTGCACGCATCTGCAGTTCATTTGCAGGGGCAGGTGGCCCTCGTGCACCTATTCTCATTCTCTCTCCCTCTCTGCTTGTAAATAAGTAAAATAATTTTTAAAACAGAGGGAAATGGGAACTATACATGTCCAAAATACAGAATACATTTGTATGAAATTGTAAAACTAAAATTAAAAATGGAAACAAATTCTTAGCTGCCACATTTTCAACACCCAAATCATTTCCACTTCACATACAATCTGCATAACACAATGGTCGGCGACTCAGTATTCTGTTGTCCTGCTGCGCAGTCGATGTCTGAGGTGTACGTGTACGTTACACATACGGTATGCTTGCATCAACCCAGCACCTCAAGTCTCACCAGCCGGGTACGACCGAGGGTCTGCATAGACAGCATAGCTCTGCATCTTGGGCTCAGATGGCACCGTGCCTTCTTCCAGCCTGAGCCAGTCAGTCGGCAGCTCTTTGCGCTTCCAAGCTTGGATGAGGAGGGCTCTTCCTGCAGGGGCCACTGAGACTTTCAAGCTCTGAACAAGGGCGGGGCCAAGAGCTGTGGCCAGTCCACTGGCCCTGCACCTGGCTTACCGCTCTGCTATTGGCCCTTTGAGGTAGGGTCTGGCTATGTAGCCCAGGCTGGCCTTGAACCAGTGCTCCTTCTGCCTCCGGCTTCTGAGTGCTGGGCTGACAAGATCACACCACCTTCTTAAGGACTTTTAAACAAAGGACCTCACATCGTAGCTATTATTTTGCCTTGATGCCCTCAAATTATGCAGCTGATCTTGCTTCTTGAACTTGCAACTTTCTTCCTGCTTGCTGTTTCTTTTTTCATTATACTTTATGGAAAACTTCTATAAATTTTTAATTCTTTTCTGAATCTTTCCTTATTACCATAACTTAAAAACATCTACTCTTAGCCAGCTGTGGTGGCACATACCTTTAATCCCAGCATTTGGGAGGCATAGGTAGGAGGATTGCCATGAGTTGAAGGCCACTCTGAAACTACATAGTGAATTCCAGCTCATCCTGGTTTAGAGTGACACCCTACCTTGAAAAATCAAAAAGAAAAATAAAAGCTTGACTTTTACCATCTTCTGAGTATATTCTTTTTCTTGTGGTATGTTTTTCTTGTAACTTCTTGTATTTTCTCTTTAACTTCTTCCTCTCCGCCCTCCCCCCCATTCTGCTTGCCCTCAATATTTTGATGTTACAGGTAAAAACAGATACAATTTGATTTGGAAAAGACAAATTGTTTTTTTTTTTTCTCCCCTTAAGCAAGAGAGAACAAAACGCTAAGATATGATACCAATATTTCAAGAGCAAATTGAAGAAGCCTGCATGAGGCTAACGTCAGGCCTGGGCAGTGGAGGATTGGCGCCTCACATTGTGGGGTGCGGGAAGGGCAGGAGCAGAGGCGCAGGAGGCAAGATCTGCAATGCAGGATCACGGCTAGAAGCTGGAAGCGCTGGGCACTGCCCAGATGAGCAGGCCGCGCCCAAGCACAACCCTCTGGCCTTTCCCAGTTACTCGTGGCTGGATGGGGTGCAAGACAGAGTGGTGCTTGTTGCTGGACACTGACCAGAGGTAAAGGAAGGGTCAGAGGGAATAGAGGGACATGGGGACAGAAAGTGCAGGACTGTCAGGGAGATCACCTTCCTATCCAAGCAGCAACATGTCCTGGGAAGTGAGAGAGGCCACAGTGAGAACTGGAGTCCCTGTGGTTTACCAGGCAGGCTGCAGTCTGGTCTTCGTGCAGGCAATGCAATGCCGCAGGAACCCAAAACACTTCTGCAGGGCATATCGGGAAGGAAGGCTCAGGGAGGAGGGGCCGTCACTCAACCAATTTGGAGGGACTGGGAAGCTCTTAAGACCAGCCTGGCTTCAACCCTGCCAAAGACGTTGAATTTTCATCTCCATCATCCACTTCGGTTTCAAAATTCATAATTTTAAAAGGGTTTGTAGTGTCAAGCGTTGCTCCTATAAAGAAGTCTCTTACCTCGATGATTCGAGTATAAATTTAAAAAAACGCACACAAACAAACAAAATCCTGAGGTATATACCATCTACCAACACTGGTTCTGCAGCGAGCCCCCTCCACAAAGAAAAAGAAAATGTAGACCATGACATCATTTCTGCCTGGTCTCCGCGCGCTGGCGCGCTGCTGCCCACGGGCGCCAGCAGATGGCGTCGTTGCTCTAAGATGGAGCGCATTCCCCAGCCCCGCGGTCCTGGGAAAGCCTGACCTGAATATAAAACTTTCCTCATCTCCACCTTTGATTCCACTGCAAAACGGCAGAAAAACGCCGCGCACCGCAGATAAACAATAGCATCATCTCCCCACTCTTCGTGGCCCGCAAGCAGGTCCAGACGGCTATTCAAAGTTTGATTTCAAGGAAACGACATCAAAATGTGGAGTTGGGGAGCCAGCGCTCTCTCCTGCACCCCCCCCCCGACCGACTGGGGGCTTCTCCACGCCAGCAGCACCGGCCGTGGTTGGCAGTGCCCGCGCGGCGTGGGCTGGAGGCCTCCAGAATCTGCGCCCTGGTTGCATTTCCCTGAGTCTGACTCCCCTGCCCCGCCCCGCCCCAGGTATAGGGTCGCTGCACCTGCGGGCCCCACCCTCCCCTGGGGTGTCTCAGGGGGTCACGGGAGGGAGGTGATGGCAAGGCAGTAAATCTTAATTTAAGAGGTCCAGTCCCCAGGACAGGCCCTGAGATCCCAGGTGTGTGTGTCCTGGAGGGTCGCAGGACCAGCCACATCTGGAGCAGTGCTTGCGCACCTGGGCAGGTGTGTGTGTGTGTGGGGGGGCGCACTGCAGACTGGCTGGAGGACAAGAGCTGGCTCTCACTCAAGGGATCTAAAGGCTAAAATGGAACTGTTGCTGCCCCTGGGACACCTCCCTCCCCACTCACCCACCCCCCCAAGCCCTGGCCTGGGGCCGCAGCTCTTCCCCAGGGCCTGGATGGGGGCCTCACTGCCGGTGGCTACCTCCTGAGGTCATCTGCTCTGCGCAGCTGGGCCGCGGACAGGAGGAGGGTGATGAATTTTTCATCATGATTCCCTTGGCTGTCGATCTGAAGACAGTTTCTGGGGCAGGAGCCATTAAGGGCCTGTTTGTGCCAGGGGCGGCCCCTCCCCCTCTGCACTAATTACTGACCTCTGAGAGGGCACTTTCCTCTCTGTCCCCACCTCCAGGGTGCATCTTGGTCCCTTCTGGCCTTGTTTGATTTCCAAGCATGGGGCAAGTGGGAAAGGCCAGGCCGAATGAAGAAAGGTGCCTGTTCTGCTTAATTACATTTGTACAAAACCTTCCTGGGCTGGGCCCCAGACGCAGGCTGCAGATCTTCACTCCATAACCTCCAGGAGCTTGCAGACTTGCGGAAGAAGGACTCCCAAAATGGAGGGTAAATATTGGGTTAGTGGGACCTTTCTGGGGGCTGCACTGGAGTCCCAAAAAGACAGTGGAGTGAGAGGGACAAGATAGTGAGAAGGGACAGGAGACAAGTGGCCTGTGACCCTGTGATGGCCCAGAAGGCCAGTCTAACTTCTAGTTGGGGGGAGGGGAGCCCTCCAAAGAGGAACTTCCATGAGGTGTTAAGCAGACCACCTATCACAATCTAGGCCCACCATGTGCATGAAGTTGATATTTTCTTAAGCCCCCTTTCTGTAAGAACATGAAATATAGTGAGAACCATTAGCTGGATAAAACATTTGGGTTGGTTATTTATTGGGCATGGTTTAACCAGGTCTTTTGCCATATGGATTTTTACACAGTTGTATGTTAAAAATAATTAATAAAGACCCAATACACATACTGTTGTGTGAAATATTGTTTAAAATACTATTTGCATTTTAAAAGGTAATGCACATGCTTGTAAGCTTTGGGAAAATAAGGTAAGACAAGTTTTAAAAATTCATGCCAGACCTGGATGGCTTAGCACTGTGGTGCTTGACTGCAAAGCCAAAGGACCCATGTTTGATTCCCCGGGACCCAGGTAAAGCCACACGCACAAGGTGGTGTACGCGTCTGGAGTTTGTTTGCAGTGGCTGGAGGCCTTGACACACTCATTTTCTCTTTCTCTATCTGAGTCTTTCTCTCTCTCCCTCTCAAATAAATAAATAAAATATTTAAAAAATTATCCCAGATTCCACATGAATTGCAATATAAAGATTTTTGTATGTTTCCTTATTTTTTTGCATGCTTAATTTCATTGTGACTATGTATTATTTTTTAAACATATTTATTCGAGAGACATTGATAAATAGAAGACTGTGTAAGAGAACTTGTTTAAGTGCAAGGTGGAGCTAGGGGCTGTACACATGCCTGAAATCCCAGTGTGGGGAGGGGCGGGAGCTTAGGGTTGAGTATGAGGCTTACTGAGCTGTGTGAATTGCTCCCTCAAAGACCCTTCCCCCAAACAAAGCGGTAAAACATCTCAAGGTGTCTGAACAGGCCCTTCAGCTCACACTGCAACACTGGTAATGAGGAAGTCAGTAAGGGATGGGGACTCAGCACTCCAAGTCCACTCCCTCAAACCCTGCATGCACATTACCTATGCTCTCAACTTCCCATCTTCTCCCTCCCCTGGCTGCCTGGGCTCAAGAACTGTGAAATTCCCTCTCTCTTTCTCTCTTTTTAAATAGTTATTGATTTATTTAAGAGAGAGAGAGAGAGAGAGAGAGAGAGAGAGAGAGAGAGAGAGGGGGAGAGGGAGGAAGAAAGAGAGAATGAGCACACCAGGGCCTCTAGCCACTGCAAATGAACTCCAGACACATGTGTGCCTCCTTGTGTATCTGACTTTACATGGGTACTGGGGAATTGAACGTGGGTCCTTTGGCTTTGCAGGCAAGTGGCTTAACCACTAAGCAATCTTTCTAGCCCAAAATTACCTCTTTTTGCCTGCTCTGACAATCTGCACAGACCTTGCCAGGTCATCTCATTCTTTTTGGCGTCGTGCTCAGTGCTTCTGTTGGATCCATTTTAACGCCTGTTACAAGAACAAAAACCTGGCCCAAGTTAGAGTTTTCCTCTGAAATATTACATACGAAAATTTTGAGTGATATACACAGAGTTTTAAAGAAAAGTTATCACTTGTGAACCAAATTTGTTTTCTATATTAAACTAGCTTTCACATTTATAAAGCAACAGGAAGATATTTTCATCAAATAAGAAATTATGAACTGAGTCTAAAGCCCATGGCTTGGAAGGTCATAGATCCCAGAAGGTAGTTTTCATTAGTCTTTAGCTAAACCAAGAAGATATGTTCTTCAAAAACCCTTCTAAATGTATGTGTTTATGCCCCTTGATTAATGCCAATCTCACTTTTGATTAGAAAAACTTATTTTTACTGATGCAGACAAATACTGGAGAGACCTACCAAATGACAAGAAGAGAAAGCCCATGGCCATCACTGGACCTGACATCTCTGTAACACCCACCAGGGCCCAGGGGACATGTTGCAGAGCAATTTGCAGAATGAATACAAGTTCAGCTCTCACCGTGAGCCAGAGAACCTGGAGATGGCGGTAGATGCTGAGGAGACTCAATGCTCATCAAAGCAGAAAATCAGGGGTTGCCAAGAGCTCAACAGCAAAGGAGACTTATCACACATTCTCCAAGGTGCAGGGAACATTGTAGAAGAGGGAGCAGAGAGAATGTAAGAGCCACAGGGTGTGTAAGCACTCTTTGGGGGCACTGTCCTTTGGACACGAACCTACTGGTGATTTCAGGATGCCCACAAGATCAGCATAGTTACTGTCATGCACAGTTTCATGTTGCTGTGATGAACATCCAACCAAACCCAGTGTTATGGGAGGAAGGGATTTATATCAAGATGACATATTCAGGGGATGTCTCCATCAATGGTGGAAAAAGCTGGCTTCCATACACAAATCCAAGGAGAGAGAGAGAGAGAGAGAGAGAGAGAGAGAGAGGGAGAGGCAGACCCCCACAAGCCAGCAAACACCAAAAGGCAGCAAGAACATTCCTGCCAGACTCACACCCTGCGTGCCTTTGGGCTGGAACTTAGATCTGCTCCCACCTGCACACCCTCTCGCCAGCTAGGGGCTAAAGCTACAAACTCAGTTTTAATAAAACATGAGTCTGTAGAGGATATACATTCAAACTACCACAGGTATCAAGACCAGAAAGGTTATAAGCCTATCAACATTTTGACACAAAGGATGGAGTATAGAAGGAGACAACAAAATAAAGAAAGGAACACCTAGAAAGAGGAGGGGCCTCAGTAGAGTGGGCTGGGGGAATAGCGCACAAAAGAGGGTTAGAGCTAGGGTCATAAGATGGCAGTACAATCAAATACAGTATGCTCATATGTTAAAGTTCCCAATTAAAAAATGCTAAAAAGGGCTGGAGAGATGGCTTAGCGGTTAAGCACTTGCCTGTGAAGCCTAAGGACCCCGGTTCGAGGCTCAGTTCCCCAGGTCCCAAGTTAGCCAGATGCACAAGGGGGCGCACGCGTCTGGAGTTTGTTTGCAGAGGCTGGAAGCCCTGGCGCGCCCATTCTCTCTCTCTCCCTCTGTCTTTCTCTCTCTGTCTGTTACTCTCAAATAAATAAATAAATAAATAAATAAATTTTAAAAATTAATAATTAAATTTAATAATTAAATTTTTAAAAATGCTAAAAAGAAAATATGCCACCTGGATGGATGTGGTGTCACACGTCTTTAGTCCCAGCACTCAAGAGGCTGAGGTAATAGAATTGTCATGAGTTTGAGGGCAGCCTGGGATTACAGAGTGAGTTCCATGTCAGACTGGGCTAGAGGGAGACCCTAATCTAAAGACACACACACACACACACACACACACACACACACACACACACAGGGAGAGAGAGAGAGAGAAGCAAAGCCAAAATAAAAATGTTACTTAGCACATTTCTTTCAGGGTAAGAAAAGAGGGGGCTTCCATTGGCTGTGAAGGAGCCCTTTCTATGAGAAAAACTCTACTGCAGAGATATAAAGAAGGGATACAATAACTACAAAACATAAAGTAACCCAAGCAATCAAGGATACGGGCTTGGAAGGGCCAGAGTCTGAGAGGTGAGGGTGCACTAAAGTGAGGCCTTTACTGCTCTGCTTATCCCCTGGGGGCCCTTGCTGACTCCTGTACCGCCATGGAGTGTGGAATCCAAAAGAAAGTGACAGCCCATTGTTTGCCACAGTGGAAAAATATTGGAGTTCAGGATACAAGGTTTCCAGCACTCCATGGACCATGAACACAGAAAAAAAGGAACCAAAGAAAATTGAGTGTGCATGCGATTTTTCTCCAAACCATTTCCCAATCTCTGAGCTGTGCGTGCGAACAGTGACATGCCAAGACACCAAACAAAAGCAGCTGTCCAGAGGCGAAGCCAAGACCCTGGCATGCTCCAATCCTGGGTAGAAATAACCTGCAGTTCCAGCTGCTAGCAATGAGGGGCGCTGTGAAGCCTTCATTGTTAGCGGAGTCCTAGAGAGGGAATGGTAGGAATAGGAGCCAGCAAAGAGGACAGCAGCCACACACCACATGTCACCTGGGCTCCAGTGGTTTCCGCTCTGGTTGGCATGAGAACAGATTGTCCTCAGGAATTGTACCTCTAGCTCCATCCCATTCAGCCTTTTTGGAGGTAGACAGCGGGTCCCAGTGCCAGAGAAAGTTTTGTACTTAATCCGTAGGTACCGGGCAAGTCGTCTGAGGTAGGAGATGCTGGAGAGGTGGAGCCCTGGGAGCTGCTGCCTGGTTGGGAAGGAGCTGCGTTTCCCTAGAGAGTCGCAGGACGCTGTCTTGCCTCAGATGTGGTCCCCATGGCAGGAGAGCTGGCCCAAGCCATCTGAAGACCTAACACCAGAGGCCTTGGGAGGCCTGAGTGGGGAGGTGACAGATCCATCCATGTGACTCTGAAAGGGGACATGTCTGAACCCGAGGCTGGGGCCAGGCAGCTGATGCAGTGAGGTGGAAAGACCACCAACCACCACTGCCCTGGGAACCGAGACCACCACCACTGCCCTGGGAACCGAGACCACCAGCACTGCCCTGGGAACTTTGAAGGTCGTGTTGTGGTTTCTTACAAAACCTACCATATTGTCACCATTCTAACAATTAAACTCCTTGGTAGGTTTGGACCTAAAGAAGGTTAAAAAAAAAAAAAAAGTCTTAAGTTTATACAAAAAATAACATGTGGAAATCGATAGCTGCTTGGCTGTTGCCAAAACCTGGATGTCCTTCAGAGGGGAATAGCTAAGTGTGGTGCATGTCAGCGGTGGCGCTGTGACATTCTAAGAAGAAATGAGCTGTGAAGCCACAGAAAGACAAGGAGGAAGCTTTGCTGCCTGTTTCTAAGCGAACAAAGCCATGCTGGAAAGTCCTCTGCACACCTACGACATGGCTGTGCGCGTGCCTCTGTAGTGGGACGTAGAGCTCTTTGGGTGCCGGTCTAGGAGAGGCAGAGCTGGGTCTTATTTACAGTGGTTCTATTAGGAGCTTTTTGAAGAGCCTCCACACTGGTTCCCAAAGCGGTTAGACCAGTTTCCCCTCCCACCAACAGAGAAGGAGCATTCCTTTCCCCCACATCCTCAGCAGCATTTGCTGTCTTTTGTTTTCCTGAGGATAGCCATTCAGATTGGGGTGAGATGGAATATCGAACTGGTGGTTTTTATTTGTTTTATTTATTTATTTGCATCAGAGCGAAGAGAGACAGACAGAATGGTCATGCCAGGGCCTTAGCCACTGCAAACAAACTCCAGATGCATGTGCCACCTTGGGCATCTGGCTTTATGTGGGTTCTGGGGACTCGAACCAGGGTTGTTAGGTTTGCTTTGCAAGCAAGTGCTTTAATTGCTGAGTCATTTCTCCAACTTCTCAAAGTAGTTTTAATTTGCATTTCCCTCGTGGATAAGGATGTTGAACACTGTAAAATATTTATTAACTATGTCGATTTCTTCCTCTTGGTTCAGTTCTATAGCCCACTTTTGACTGGGTTCTTTGTTTTCTTGATGTTTAGTTTTTTTGCTTTCTTTATATATTTTAGATACTTTTGTTGTTTTCTTTTTTGTTTTTCAAGGTAGGGGCTCACTGTAGCCCAGGCTGACCTAGAATTCACGATGGAGTCTCAAGGTGGCCTTGAACTCACGGCAATCCTTCTACCTCTGCCTCTGGAGTGCTGGGATTAAAGGTGTGCACCACCACGCCCGGCCTATATATTTTAGATTTTAATTCTCCATCAGTTGTGTAACTGGCCAGGATATTCTCCCAAAGCTTCCTTCACTGTACACTGCCTTTTAGCTTCATGAGGTACCATTTGTTGATTGTTTTAAAAAGTATTTTATTTATTTATTTGAGAGAGAAAGAGGGAGAGAGAGAGAAGAGATGGGGGGGCAGATAAAGAATGGGGCATATCAGGACCTCCTGCTGCTTGAAAACTAACACCAGACACATGTGCCAACTTTCACTGGGCTTACGTGGGTACTGGGGAATCAAACCTAGGTCCTTAGGCTTTGCAGGCAAGTGCCCTAACCACTAAGCTATCCTCCAGCCCTGTTGATTGTTTGTCTTATTTCCTGAGTAAACAAAATCCTCTTCAGAAAGTCCTACTGTAGGTCTCTAGGTTGGGGCGTACTCCATGCTTTCCCCTAAGAGATCTTAGAGCTTCAGATCTTGCATTGATGCCTTGGATCCATTTAGAGTCAAAACTGCCTTCAAAATATCTTGATACCTACAGATCAGCTCGGCTCTCCGAAAATCCACTTAGAAAATCCTGGTTTCTTTTCTTTTCCCTTTTTTAATTTCCTTTTCTGTTTTGGCAGTGGGAGGCAGTTAATGAAGATAATTGCTACAAGTCAGTGGCTACTGAGTGCCCAGCCCTGCATGGGGCATATCCTCAGGGGACATTACAGGAGACAGAACAAAGACAGGATGGAGAGGGCGCTGCAGAGCGCTGTCACCCAGATGTGACATGGCCACTGCTCTCGGGAGCTCACAGCTGCTGTGGTCACCGGCACCAGACCTGTGCAGGGTGCGGCCAATTAGTCTGTTAAGGGTGGGGGAGGGGCTTCCCTGATGAGCTATTGACGACTGATGGCTGCTAGGGAAGGGGGGCCACTGTCTTCCATGGCTCAGCCCCTGGCAGAGACTAAGGAAGGGTGCAGTGGGGCTGGGGGAGAAAAGAGAGGATAAGGTGGGGGCATAGGGTTAAATGTCAACATACGTGAAAATTAAACGAAACAAAACCCACAGCCTGATTCTTATTTTTTTATACATTTAAAAAATTTTATTTACTTATTTGAGAGAGAGAGAGAGAGAGAGAGAATAGGCATGTCAGGGCCTCCAGCAACTGCAAATGAACTCCAGACACATGTGCCCCTGGTGCAACTGGCTTACTTGGGTCCTGGGGAATTGAACTGGGGTCGTTAGGCATCACAGGCAAATGCCTTTACTGCTAACCCATTTCCCCAGCCATTATACATTTTTTTTAAAGGCAGGAATGGTGGCTCATGCTTTTATTTTATTTACTTATTTATTTGAGAGAAAGAGAGAGAGAGGAAGAGGCAGAGAGACAAAGAGAATGGGTGTGCCAGGGCCTCCAGCCACTGCATCTGGCTTAACATAGGCCCTGGGGAATTGAACGGAGGTCCTTTGCCTTTGCCGACAAATGCCTTAACCACTAAGCCATTTCCCCAACCCTGTTTTGTTTTTTGTTTTTAATATTTCATGTTGAGAGAGACAGAGAGAGATAGAGACAGAAACAGGAAGAGGGAGAATGGGCATGCCAGGGCCTGTACAGCCACTGCAAATGAACTCCAGATGCATGCGTTACCTTGTGCATCTGGCTTACGTGGGTCCTCAGGAATCAAACCTGGGTCCTTAGGCTTTGTGGACAAGCACCTTAATTGCTAAGTCACACCTTAGACCCCCAATCCACAGTTTTTTAGTGCTTACAATTTTCAAGGGAACAGAAGGAGAAAATTGACTTAACAAGGAAAGGAAGAGAGCTAGTGAAGGGGTGGGAAAGAGGGTAGAAAGGAGTGACAGAGAGGGAGAGGAGGGAGAGCAGGGAGAGGAGGGAGAGCAGGGAGAGGAGGGAGAAGAGGGAGAGGAGGGAGAGCGGGGAGAGCAGGGAGAGGAGGGAGAGGAGGGAGAGCAGGGAGAGCAGGGAGAGGAGGGAGAGGAGGGAGAGCAGGGAGAGCAGGGAGAGGAGGGAGAGCAGGGAGAGGAGGTAGAGGAGGGAGAGGAGGGAGAGGCGGGGGAGCAGGGGGAGCCGGGAGAGGAGGTAGAGGAGGGAGAGGAGGGAGAGCAGGGAGAGGAGGGAGAGCAGGGAGAGGAGGGAGAGGAGGGAGAGGAGGGGGAGCAGGGTGAGCAGGGAGAGGAGGGAGAGGAGGGAGAGGAGGGAGTGCAGGCTGGCCGCACAGAGGCCATGTCCACAACCATGGGCAGGAAGCAGGCGTGTGGTCAGTGCGCAGAAACAGGAAGTGAGGGCTTCCTGACCCAGCAGAGAGGCTCTGCCCCTGAAATGGTTGGAACATATCCATTCCTTTCAGCAAGTGCAGTGAGTATAGAACGTTGAGGGCTTACCAATGGCAAGGCAGAGCTTTATCCACTGGCTTGGAAGATCCAGCCATTTGCTCTTTAGAAGCAACAAGTCTATAAATTATGACATAGACGATTAAAAATAAAAGAATAAACAGGCCAGCCAAAGAATCAAAATGCCCAAGCACATATATTTATATAAAATAAAAGATGACCAAATTGTAGAGATAGATTTCTGAAAGGCTAAAACCCCTGGCTTGGAAAGCCTGATAGCCCTAGTTTGAGTGCCCAGTTCGCATGTACAGGCAGATGCACAAAGTGGCACGCTGTGTCGGGCGTTCGTTTGCAGTGGCAGGAGGTCCTGGTGCGCCTATTCTCACACATATGCACACACTCTCTCTCTCTCTCTGTTTCCAATGAATAAGTATTTTTTTTTTTTTTTCTGAGGTAGGGTCTCACTGTAGCCCAGGCTGACCTGGAATTCACTATGTAGTCTCAGGGTGGCCTCAAACTCATGGTGATCCTCCTACCTCTGCCTCCTGAGTGCTGGGATTAAAGGCATGCACCACCATGCCTGGCTATAAGTAAATATTTTTTAAAGATGAAACAATTTATTAAAGATATATAGGGTAGCTACAACATGTTATAGACTTAATTCAGCAATAGTTCACAGCAATTCTAAATTTATATGCCAAATAAAATGGATACAAAATATAGAAAGCTAAGACATCAAATAGAAATAAGTCTTCCATTGAGCTCTCATAGTGGCTTGGAATTCATTATGTAGTGTCAGGGTGGCCTTGAACCCTCGGCAATCCTCCTACCTCTGCCTCCCAAGTGCTGGGATTAAAGGCGTGCACCACCACACCGGCCTTTAAAGCCAGTTTTTTAAAACTCCCAAGAATCACCATCAGAAAAACATTAATGCAGAGTTACAATGAAAACATGAAGTGGAAAAACTTGGGGATGAAACTAACAAAGTAGTCTGAGGGAAATTTCATTGAGTGCATGGGAAAAGGATGAGAGAATGAAGGAATAGGAAAAGGAGGAGAGAATGAAGGAATCAAAGCCAACTTAAGTTTAGGGAAAATCGCAGGGCACGGTGGTGCACGCCTTTAATCCCAGCGCTTGGTAGGAAGATCACTGTGAGCTTGAGGCCAGCCTGAGTCTACATAGTGAATTCCAGGCCAGCCTGGGCTTGAGTAAGATCCGTCCTCAAAAAAAAAAAAAAAAAAAAAGTACTAATAATGATAATTGGGAAAATATCAGCAATACCAAGTGTAAGCTCAAGGAAATAGCAGGAATGAAGAAAGCAAAATCAAAGATGAGAAATGAATAAACTTAAAGAAAAACACATGGGAGGTAACCTAAAATGTCAAAAATTGATTCTGTGGAAAACATGGGGAATGTAAAAACTGTAAGGTAAAAAGGTAAAATTTAAAAAAATAAATCAACTACATTTGCACTATTGAGATGAGAGATGGCCCAGGTAAATAATTAGAAAAGAGAAAAGAGAAAAAAAAAAAAAAAAGAACATGGTCAAAGAAAACATAATCAAAGACTCTATGATATAAATTCTATAAATTTTAGAGAGAAAACAATTCCTTAGAATATCTAACCAAAACTAGATCAAGGCAAAAACAGTTTAAGCACTCCTATAACCATTTTCAAAAGGCAAAATTAGTAGCTTAAGATCTCACATTAAGAAAATTAAGCCTGGATGATTTCATAGATGGGCTGTATTGGTTTTTCTAGGAAGAAATAATTACAGTATTATAGAAATTCTTCCTAAAAGTTGAAGAGAGAACTCATTTTATGAAGCAGTGTGATCTTAATTTCAGAACTGGATAGAACTGTATGATCTCATTTATGGATATCACTGCAATTCATTTTATATATAGCTAATAAAATAGGCATTAAATATAGAAAGCAAAACTTCACACAGGTCAAAAGAACATAGGTTAATCTTCTACTAAATTACTACTCAAGAATTGGGTTGGTTAAGAAGACATAAATAAGGCTGGAGAGATGGTTTAGTGGTTAAGGGGCTTGCCTGCAAAGCCTAAGGATCTATGTTTAACTTTCTAATCCCACATAAGCCAGATGCTCAAGATGATGCAAGTCCAAAGGCCATGCATGTGCACAAGATGGTGCACGTGTCCGGAGTTCAATTACAGTTGCTGGAGGCCCTGGCATACCAATTCTCTCTCTCATAAAAAATACAAAAAAGACATAAATAAAGGTAAACATTGGTAAATTAAATCTGGCACTGTACGAAAAGACACAATTACATTGTATATACTGGGATGGGATGCAAAAATTGATTTAATTATAAAAATTTATTTTTTTTTGTAATTGCCATTTAGCTTGTTAGTAGAAAAAGGCATTAGATGATCTCAACAGATGGAGACAATACATTTGACAACATTCCATATCTATTTATAGTTAAAATTACTAGGAAGCTAGAAATGATTAGCCCAATAAAGTGCCCCTACCAAAACCTTCAGCAAATATTATATTCAGTAGCAAAACATTAGAAGTGTTTTCTTTAGAATCATAGTCAAACAGTACTGTGTGCTATAATTGATTCTGATGTGATTGTGGGTAAAGTAGAGGAAGAAAAAGGTAAAGAGAGAGCAGGAGATGGAGAAGATAGGAGGAAGAGAGAGGGAAAGGGGGGCAAGGAGGGGAAGGAAGGGGATAAGGGACACTGGAGAGAACTGTAGAGGAGGAACTGAAGCAATCACCTATAAATCCTGCAATCTATACCAAAGAAAACAAATGAAAATACAGACAGATTATAGGACATTTGTAAATATTTAACAAAGTGAATAGATACATAAAATCAATATTAAAATGTCAACCATAAGCATTTCAAAAATACATTAAAATAATACTATTCGCAATTGCCACAAAACACACACCAGCTGGTAATAAACAAATGTGTGGAGAAAACCATAAAAGAGCAAAGATCCTCTAATAATCATGGCATTCCTGAACAAAGCCAGGGCCAGCTTCTGAATTTCTGTAAACGGCTTCATGGTGGCTCGGTTACTCATGCCTAAACTTCGTTGACTCGGTCCAAACATGGTGGCACACCCTTGTAATCCGGCTCTTGGGAAGCTAAGGCATTAGGATGGTGAATTCTTGGTCAATCTGAGTTCCATACAAGACCTTGCCTCAGAAAGAAAAAATGTGTTTTGTTTGCTAGTAAGCATTTTGGCTTGGTGAGTAAGTCATTTGGATGCATCAGGGTGGATGGAGGTGAGAAAAAGAGATACAGAAGTTTGAAGAGCTTTGGGACAACAGACGCTCTTGACTGTCACAAGTTCTTAGAGACACTTTGAGGTCATGACACAAAGACCATGTGTCAGACAAAGCATTTATTCAACCTGGAATATTTGTGTGCTCAAGAATATTTGATAGGAGCTGTGTGTGATAGCCCAAATCTATAATCCCAGCCCAACTCAGCAGGCTAAAGTAGGAGGATCACCGTGAGTTTGAGGCCAGGCTGGGCTACAGAGTGAAGTCCATGTCTGCTTGGGCTAGAGTGTGACCTTGCTTCAAAAAATATTACACAATTCAAATTTTCTAAGACAGGGGCTGGAGAGATTGCTTAGTGGTTAAGGCTTGTGAAGCCTAAGGACCCAGGTTCAATTCCTCAGTATCCACATAAGGCAGATACACAAGGTGGTGCATGTGTCTGGAGTTCATTTGCAGTGGCTGGAGGCCCTGGTGCACTCATTCTCTCTCTCTCTCTCTCTATACACACACACACACACACACACACACACACACACACACACACATACACACACATATATATGTACACATATTTATATATGCCTCTTTCTCTCTCCCTCTCTCTCTTAAATAAATAAATAAAAATTTTAGAAGAAATTTCTTAAGATGGCTTATTTTTTCAATAGCTAGGTAACTTACACCACAGTCAACCAACAAAATAAATACTTTGTCCAGTGGCTATTTTGGTATGTGTGTGTGTGCGTATGTATGTATGTATGGATGGATAGTTGCAAGCAGAGAGACAGAATGGGCGTGCCAGGGCATCTAGCCACTGCAGCAAACTCCAGACTCATGCGCGCCACTTGGTGCATTGGATCCACAGGAGCTCTGGGAAAGGGAACCTGCATGGTTAGTCTTTGCAGATTAGTGCCTTAACCACTGCGCCATCTCTCCAGCACCTGTGGCGGCTGTTTTGAATTTTAGGCCTTGCATTTAGTAATGAGAAAGACATCATTCGCCTCTTCCCTTTTCGTTTCCTGTGATTTCTTCCCTGCTGGGACTGGACTCAAAGGCTTCTCCAGTTCCATGGTTCCAATCCAAGAGGCCCAGAAGCAAAGCTTCCCCGTAGCAACACCGCCCTTCCTGTTACAAGACACTGGCTTTGCTTAACAAAAACGACGAGTCGTCGGGGGCTAGCAGGCCATGGACAAGAGCAACGTCCTAGGAGGAGCCCGGGCTTAGGGACCAAGACGAGGCGGAGTGAGCAGGCAGAGGGGACTCATCAGGATGCCGCGGTAGAGACTGTTGGCATAGCTGCTCAGCCTTGATGGCCAGGGAGACCCAAGGCGGCTGTGGCACGAGGCTCTGCCACCTGTAGCTCACGTGACGTCACGCTCGTCCTCAGCCTCCGGGGCTCCAGTGTGGCCCAGGGGTCTCTAGCAGACAGAGGCCCTGCGAGCCTGAAAAGGAGGGCGCCTTCGTTTCCACCTCCGGGCTGCATTGGCATAGGGCCCAACCTCCGGGCTGCACTGGCATAGTACCCAAGCGGCATTTAGTTGGCACGGTCCGCAGTGACAGCTAGCTCGGGCATACGACACGTGCCCCCTCCAGGATCAGCAGGTGCCTGGGCTTGGAGAAGTCAGGTCGAGGCGTGAGCAGACCCGGCCACACTGTCAATCTCTCACACTCGGAGCTCGGTTCCCAGCGTTCCATCAGCTCGCAGTGGGCTCATCTGTGGCCCACTGTACCAAGACAGAGCTGAGACCCCGGGAGGTGGTGAGGAGGTGCACACGCACCTGTGAGGAGGACTATGGCAAAGACCATTAGGCACTGATGCCCGTGAATTCTGCTCAAGACTCTCAAACTGTGTCTCAAGGACAGCCAGCTGGTTGATGGTCGAGAACCCTTGTCTGAGGCCATCTTGTCACCACTGATGCATTCCATTTCGGCTGTCAACCCTGTCACATGCTCTCTTTGTCTCACAGTGACTCAGATGAGTGCCCCATCGCACCACTGAAACCCTGAAGCTCCCTGTGGGCTCTTTCTTCTCCGGATGTGCCCGTCGTTCCTAGTGGCACGCGTGTTCTGCACTAGCAAACGCTTCTGCCCATTCCCAAATGACCTCTATGCTCGGGGGACCCTTTCTGTTGGTGCTTAGGTGGGCACACGGCACTTCATCTCAGCAACCAGGTGGGCACACCCACGTGGCTATGACAAACTTCTTTGCATTGCATTATCTGAGGCAATCTGAACCATCTGGTTTTTCCACTTCTGCTTGGAATTTTTATAAACAGATTCTAATGACCCTCTTCATCTGGTCATTTATATTTTTGAGCTATCTTTTGTAGAAACTTGTGGGAAAAAAGAGGACAAGTTTTAAACCTTGGCTTGTATTCATTCACAGATGATTCAAAAGTTATAAGAAGATATTTTCCAAAACAGAAAAATTAACACCATTTTTTTTTTTTTTTTTTGCTATCCAAGGAAATAATTTTGTATTTTTGTTTACCTCTACCCATGGCAAAGAGCTGTTCAGCACAGAGAATAAAAGAGAAAAAAAAAACCCCGAAAAACCCTTTGACTTCATTTCAGAAGGTTCATGAGATTAACATGCATTATTTTGAAATTTCTCCTCAGTAATTACATCTACCATCCAAGCCCCTCTCCCAATTATTCCAAAATAAAAAGTAAAACCTACAACTAACTTTGTATATTTGAGTTTGGCTGAAATTACTATTTTGTGAGAAGTGTAAAAATGAAAAGGTGTTTCCTAGTACTTTCTTCCTGCGACAGCAGCTGGGTGAGAGAAAGTGGGCACTGTCCAGGCAGAACACCGTCTCGAGGGGAGGGGTGTGCTGCAAGCGCCTCAGAACCTGGGAGCAAGCGAGAGGTCGGTGCACCTGCAGCGGCCCTGAACATGGAGCGCAGGCACACTTTGCTAAGCAGCATTAATGAGGGCGTCATAGGGCCTTCTTCCCTTCCCCTCCCTTCCTCTCTCCTCCCCTCTTCTCTCCTTTCCCTTTCTGAGACAGTCTCAGGTAACCCAGGCTGCCATGGAACTCAATATGTGAGGCTGTCCTTGAACTCCTGATGCTCCTACCTCCACCGCCCCAGTGCTGGGAGCAGAAGCGTGCCCCGCAAGGTCTGGTTTTCCCTCATTTGAGAAAGTGGTGTCTCACATTGTGTCTTGTCTTAACTTTTTTTAAAAAAAATTTTTATTTATTTATTTGAGAGCGACAGACACAGAGAGAAAGACAGATAGAGGGAGAGAGAGAATGGGTGCGCCAGGGCTTCCAGCCTCTGCAAACGAACTCCAGACGCGTGCGCCCCCTTGTGCATCTGGCTAACGTGGGACCTGGGGAACCGAGCCTCGAACCGGGGTCCTTAGGCTTCACAGGCAAGCGCTTAACCGCTAAGCCATCTCTCCAGCCCCTGTCTTAACTTTTTAACCAGCCTAATGTGATCCTGGGGCCATCCACTTACTGTGGAGCCTCTTCCCAGCCGTTTGTCATGTGTGAGTTTAAGGCAAGCAGCCATCTTTCCACTGCAGCTTCCTCATCTGCCGGCTGTGGCTGACACTGTCCTCACGCAGTGCTGTCCAGGGAATTACGAGGAAAATATTAGCAACGACTCATGCATTATAAGCGCAAGAAAGCTTCTAGAGCGTTCTGTGGGGTATGGAGGCAGTGTGGCCATCTTATGTGAAGCATAATTATTATTCTGATGAGCATTCACTGACCATGGTCTCTGAAGACAGCTCTAGTTATTTATTTTGCCTCCTGAGTGCTGGGATTAAAGGCATGCACTATCGTGTCTGTTTTTCTTTCTTTCTTTCTTTGTTTCTTTCCTTTTTTTTTTTTGAGATACACTCCTACACAGGAAAACATTAGGTGAATGAGAAGCTTTTACAGCTTTTTTTCTTTTCTTTTTTTTTTTTTTTAATGGTGGGGGGGAGAGAAAAGAGAGAAAGAGAACTGGCGTTCCAGCGCCTCTAGCCACTGCAATCGAACTCCAGATGCATGTGTCATCTTGTGCGTCTGGCCTACGTGGGATCTGGAGAGTCAAGCATTGGTCCTTATTCACAGGCAAGTGACTTAACTCTATTATCTCTCAAGCGCTAATTTTATTTATTTTTATTTTATTATTTCTTTAATTACTTTCATTTTTATGTGTGTGTGTGTGTGTGTGTGTGTGAGAGAGAGAGAGAGAGAGAGAGAGAGAGAGAGAGAGAGAGGGAGAGAAGAAGTGCCAGGACCCTCAGCAACTGCAAACAATCTCCAGACACATGAGCCATCTTGTGAATCTGCCTTATGTGGATCCTGGGGAAGCAAACCTGGGTCCTTTGGCTTCTCAGGCAAGCACCTTAACCAACTAAGCCATTACTCCAGCCTGAACCCTTTAAAAAAAAAAAACAAAAAAACCTTTTAGGCCAGGCGTGGTGGCACATGCCTTTAATCCCAGCACTCAGGAGGCAGAGGTAGGAGGATTGCCGAGAGTTCGAGGCCACCCTGAGATTACAGAGTGAATTCCAGGTCAGCCTGAGCCAGAGTGAGACCCTACTTCGAAAAATCAAAAAAAAATTTTTTTTTTAATTTCCAAATTGACTATCAGGAGAGCTTTTCAAGCTCCTCCTATCAGTGAGACAGTAGGTGTTTCCACTGAAAGAAAAGTGTGTGCATGTCCCACTTTGCTGAGCTGAGAGAATACAGAAGCAGTTCCACTGGTGTCTAATTCACATTTGCTTGATTAGGGCTCCTTGCTTGATTAATGTTCCCACCTTCTCCTGTAATCCTAGCCCCACCTGCCAACCTCTTCCCCTACGCAGGCAGCTCCTTGCCTCCTCCTGGGAGATTATTGATCGCTAGTCTCTCCTACCATTTATCATGTGAAACTGTTTCCCAAATAGGTTGCCCTGTTCTGAATGTGTTCCAGTTTGTCATCTCCCTCTTAAAACATGGCGCCGGAATCGAACATAATACGCCACGTGTGGTCAGACCAGCTGCTCTGTGTGCCCAGCAATAAGGCAGTTCAATTATAATGTGTTTTTCTTTTGAGAATCCATTAGCGTGCAGCTCCCCTTGAGTTTCTATTGAATCTTGCAGTGATTTAGAGTGGATTTAGTCCACAGTAGCTTTGATTAAAGAACTACTTTTAAAAATTGTGTTTAAAATGGCTTTCTCTCTTCTACCTGTTGAGTGCTGCTGTAAGCCCACATGCATTGTAGGCATGGATAACTCCTTCATGGTTTCACTGGGTCAAAGTAGCTGCAATGGTGGTCATCCTCCGCTGTGGCCTATGCAGGGATGCATAGCAACTTTTTCTATGTGCAATATTCCCGACACACACCAGAGGCATGGGCGTGGTAAGATCTGATTGGGAGAAATTTTATGCACCTGACGAACAGTCTTGGGAATGGGGAAAGAAGATCTGTGAATGCTTTTCTGCTTCGTCAAAGAGAAATTATTATCACTATTGTTTTAAAGACCTTCCAGATACACATGCTTCATATTAATTAACTTCCTTTGTTTTATTACCTGCAAAACTCAAGGAAGACAATGGTGGACTTGCAGACTATTTAGAGAGAAGAGAAATATTAGATGTTTATGTGTGAAGGTGGCTCACACATTCGATGTATTGTATACCATTCATTCTTAGGTATTGGGGCCATTATGATTTTTGAGGAGGCATTAGGGAATGAGCGTGTCTGTTGGAACCAGAACTGCCTGTTGAATTTGAGTGTTATTGTTGGGGCTGGGTGACAGGAGATAAAGAATATCAGACCTAGAGGGACTTGTGGGGAAGGCAGGCATTGTGAGCACAGTGAAAGGCCACTTACTAAACTAGCCTTCTGATTTGATTCTGGGGGCTAAGATTTGAAGAGCTGTTCAGCCTTTGACAGAGAGACGGAATGCCAGTGGGAGAGAGGGAGTCTGCAGAGGGCCAGCAGGGCATCAAGGGAAGGTAGATACAAAGTGAGGGCACAGGAAAGAAAATTCCCTTGGAATTGGTTTCACACTGGCAGCCGACCATAACCTTCTTTTATGGTCATGTCCTCTGCTATGTTTTCTTTTTAAAATACAGATTTAAAAATATTTTATTTGGAGCCAGAGAGATGGCTTAGTGACTAAGTCATTTGTCTGCAAAGCCTAAGGACCCAGGTTCAATTTTCCAGTACCCATGTCAGCCTGATGTGGAAGGTGGCACATGTGTCTGGAGTTCATTTGCTAGAGGCCGTGGTGTACCCATTCTCTCTCTCTCCCTCCCTGTATCCCTCTTTCTCAAATAAAATAGTTTTTCAAATGTTTTATTTATTTATGAGAGAAAGATGGAAAGAATAGGTATACCAGAGCCTCTAGCCACTGCAAACTCCAGATGCACGTGCCACCTTGTGCATCTGGCTTCACGTGGGTCCCGGGGAACTGAACCTGGGTTCTTAGGCTTTGGAGGCAGTTGCCTTAAGCTCTGAACCATCTCTTTAGTCTTCTAGCCTCTATCTTTTCTTTTGTGTGTACACACAGACATGTGTAGAGTATGTGATAGGTGACGTGATGTGCTATATAGTACGCGTGTGTGTGTTCAAATGTGCATTTTCTGTGCAAATGTACATGGAGGCCAGAGGACAGCATCACCTGTTCTCTTTTTGGTCGGCCGTTTTCTTGAGATGGAGTCTTTCTCCCAACCCAGAGCCGCCCTTTTCACCATTTTTTTGTCAGTTAGCAGGCCCCAGTAGTTCTCTGGTCTCTGCCTGCTGCAGACTGGGTTCACAGACATGTGTGGCTGCACACATCTGCTTACATGGGTGCAGGAAATTGACCTCAGGTGGCCAGGTCCTCTCAGGCCCCTTGCCTGGGCAGCAAGCCCTCTTAACAACTGTGCCAAGCTCACCCGCCCCCTCCTCTTGCTCTCTCAAAGCTGTTGACTCACTGGATGGTTTGTGACTTTAGGAAACGATACCCAACAGCTGTGGCCCCTAAGCAAGGCAGGTCAAAGTACCCGTAGGATGGGAGGAGGGAGAGGAAGGAGTGCAGGGAAGTGGGATTTTATTTAGCCATGGGATTGATTCACAAAGGAAGTCCAACTGAGTACTCTTACATAAGTATTTAGAGTAACTCTTAATAATGTGCTGTAATTTGAGAGCTACAATTATTTTTTTCAGTGAAAAATATTAGTATGAGTTATTATAATTATGATAACATATATATATTTATATTTTAATTTTTATCTATTTATTTATTTGAGAGCGACAGACACAGAGAGAAAGACAGATAGAGGGAGAGAGAGAGAGAATGGGTGCGCCAGGGCTTCCAGCCTCTGCAAACGAACTCCAGACGCGTGCGCCCCCTTGTGCATCTGGCTAACGTGGGACCTGGGGAACCGAGCCTCGAACCGGGGTCCTTAGGCTTCACAGACAAGCGCTTAACCGCTAAGCCATCTCTCCAGCCCGATAACATATACTTTTAAAGAAAAATGTTTTTTAACTTCAGAGTAAAATCCCACCATTTTAACTTTCGCTGAATGCTATACTAACCATTTTCTTTGGTTAGAATGTTCTATGACACAGACATACTTCTGAACAGCAAGCACACTCCCCCTCGCCTCATTGCGTGTTTTCCAATTGACACATCTTCAGCTGTTATACACACAATGTCTATCCTACAATGTCAGTTGCTCTAGTAAGCAACAGAAAATATCATTTTGTTTATAGAATTTGGGCTCAGAGACATCAGCTTTCCCTTATTGCCATGGGGCCCAGGAGTGTCAAATGGCTCCTGCATCCTTGCATCATGTCTTCCTTGAGTTTGCACAGACTCAAAATATGCTATTGTGTGAGAAAAACTGAAGAAGGGATGCTACACAGAGCATAAAGGAAACCTAATGTAATTGCCTCAGCCCTTGAGACCCATACTGTCTAGGGAGAAGCTTCTGGAACAAGCTGTACCTTCCTAAGTCAGGTCTGCTTGGATATTCACATCCTAGTGTGGAATTTGCCAGAACATTCTTTTAAAAGGAGCTGGCTCTCCTGCTGAACAGGGGCGTTAATTTTTCATGGGTTTATGCTGTGAAGGAGAGCATAAAAAGGATGAGAGGGCTTCAGGAAAATAATGTTGAAACAAAATAAAAGAAGCCTTCCTTGGTTCTATACTGAAGAGGGAGACTGGAAATTTTGCTTGTTAGCAGAGACACCAGCTAAATACAGAGTAATAATTTAATGCAATTAACTCTTTGGTGTGTGTTTCCTGGGAAAGGAAGGAAGATTGCAGAACACCAGCCCATTTAGAATCAGACTAGTTGCTATTCAGAGACTGTAAGGTTCCCATTTCCACTCTGGCAGGGGAGCTTCAGGATCGAGTTGTCTGGCCAGAGAGGCACCTGCCATGTCATGGGCCATCTGGACCTCAGATTGTCCACTGTTCCTCGAGGGAATCTTCAATAGAAACTTCAAGTTTTCCAGATTTTTCTGAATTTCATTAGGAATTATAATAATAGTCACTTTCCCCCTCTGTCTTGATCTTTGATCTTACACTGCAGTCAGTGTGTTGGTCCAAAAAACTACTCAGCTTATCAAATATTGTTTAAAGACAGGTAGCTACCACATGGCTTACACATCTGCAATAGTCAAATCAACTCTGGATCTTTTTGGAGTGTGATTTTATGCTCAGTATTTGGGCTTTGGGGATGCAAACTTGAATTGGCTACACTCCTGTGTTCGTTGTAAGTGTCAATAGGAAAATCAGAGGAGGTCATGTGGTACTTTCGACAGTGTAATTGTAACAGGGTGTTAGGGGGTCCAGGAAAGTCTCTGAACCCTAAACCCTGGGTTCATTTCTAATTTTAATCAAAGAATTGAATAAAAAGACTGAGAAGGATAATTATTAAGCTGTATTTATTGAAAGAAGTACAGAACTGAGGAAAGGCACCCACATGGCTAGGGATCCCACATGGAGGGCCTGGAGAAACGCGGAAAGAAAAAAGAAAAGAAAGTTCAAGGAGCTCTTTGAACTTGCATGTGGGGAGCTGGAGGGGGTAAATGACCCATGTGGAGAATAAAGGCTAGGGGCAACCTCCCCTTGGCTCAACCCAGCCAGGCCCAGCTTGGGGAAAAACTGACCCACAGCTGGAAGTTCCCAAGTGGTCAGAGAGCCTGCCCTCCCCTTGCATAGGTATTTATAACCTCATAGTGGTGGGCTGTCTTCTGACTCAGATGAACCAGAGGCACAGCTGGTTGGTTAGGGCTGGGGGCTGTCTCAGGAAGAGGCTAGCCCTGACACCAAGTTCCAGGGGCTGAACTTGACCAACCACAAGGTTTAAATCCTATGAAAGACCTCCCTCCCAGGAGGAGTCCTGGTTATTTGTGGAAAAACAGGTCTAGGGGACTAGGCAAGAGATAAGAAGTCAGATCATCTTTGATTACTAGCAAGTGCAGATGTTCCTGTCTTTTTCTTCCTTCCAGGGGTTCAGTCACTGTAACTGAACCTCCACACATAGCGGCTGTGCTTCCATGCATGCACCAGCTGAGTGCTGCTTGAAGGCAACGTCGGGATGGCAGTCATCTGTTATCAAAATGATGCTGTGTGAAAAACCGTCCCGAGCCAGCTGACTTCACCACACCGGTTTACTACCATGCATGTGTGGCTCTGCAGGAAGTTCAGCGGCCTGTGGCCATAGATGGAGTTCAGGCTGGGTCAGATCTGCCGCGTGCCCCATCGGCCTTGGGCTCCAGGTGGCTTGGGTAGAGCGTATTCTCAAGACCAACGCAGAAGCACAGTGGCTCAAAGCAGTCAAGCGACCCCACTTCAAGCCTCTCTGCTGTTAACACACTGTCGGCTCAAACCTAGTCACATGGTCAGGTTTAGAGTCCATGAGTATATATCATATTATATTATACATACATACATACGTACACACACACACACACACACACACACACACACACAGTAAGTCTGCTGTGACACCTCACAGAGTCACAGGAGACAGGAAATACAACCCTTTCGTGGAGGTGACGGAGGACAGAGAAAACACTTACATACTCCGTCACCAGTCTTTTCTCATTCCAGCAATGTAAGGAGAGTTCTGGTAAGTCAATATTTACATCAACACTTGGCTTTACCAATATTCAAATTTTGCCAACCAATGGTAATAATATTATTCTAATGAACATATCTCTGATTATTGGAGGATGAAATTGTTTTATTTCACCACAGGTTTTGGTTGGTAATTCTTTTGCATTACCAACTTATATTCATTAAAAATTTTTAATTGAGATCTTTGTATTTTTTTCTTGTTAATTTATAGGCATTTCTCATATAATATTAACATTAACCTTCTGTTCATTTTAAATGCTTCATGGTCCTTAACCAATTCTGTCACATATGAATTAACTTTGTTGTTGGTATGCTGCATTGAGTAAAAATCCTTAATTTTGTTGTAATCAACCTTTTTATTTTACTTTGTACATTTGGAGTGTTATTTAAGAAACTTGTCCATATATCTCAATGTCACATTAAAAAAAAAACTATTTCAGTTTTAATTTTTCATGTCTGGGTTTAAAATCAATTTAGATTTATATTTTTATGTGTTGTGAGGTAGACCTTTCTCTTCATGCTGTGAGGTTTTCCTAACATCAAGCTACTGAAAATATTTCTACTTTCCCTCTCATTTGTGATGTTGTCTCCATCATATAACACATTCTCACACTGAGCCGGTTGGTTTCTGGGCTTCCTGGTCTGTTCCATTGACCTTGTTATGTTTTCCAATGAGGAGACAGCCTTTTCTTTTGGATTACTTCATCGTTTCAGTATCTTTTTTACTGTTTATTACTATTATTATTACTAACAACGTGTTTCACATGGACACATCATGAGTTGGTGCCTTCTTTCCCGTGGTCCCTGCCCCCATTCTGGTGGGGGTGCTTCTCAGGGGGGTTGTAGGTATTTCCCATGGGGTTGTGGTTTATGCGTTGTGGGAACAGCAGTCAGTTATTTTGGGGGGGGATAGGGAATGCCTCTGGGCATGATGTCTCAACTTGTGGCTCTTATAATCTTTCTGCCTCCTCTTCTGCAAAATTCCCTAAGCCGTGGTGAGTGAGTTTTAAGTCCACTTCAGTGATGAGCTCTTAGGAGCCCCTGGATCTCTGCTTTGGTAGGTGTTGAGTGTCCTCAGGGTCTGTCTCCTACACCTTGGTGCTGATTATCAGGTTCAGCATGGAAGCAGCACTCTTGCTCGTCTCCCCAATTCCTCAGTGGATTCAGCTGTGACTTGGCTGAAGTGTGAGGGGTAGTTTGTTTCCCCAGGACTTGCTACCTTCAGGATCAGGGGACTGGGAGGAGTCATTTAGTATCTTAATGTCTGTTCAAGCCAGTTTCCTTGCTTTGCTCTTTTAGACAACTAGTCAAATGAATCTGTCATATTCATTCAAAATCTACAAGTATTTTTATCTAATTTTTATTTATTTGCACTGGGAGAGAAAGAGAGAATGAGTGTGCCAGAGCCTCTAGCCACTGTAAAAAAATCTTCCAGATGCATGTGCCACTTTGCGCATCTGGTTTTAAATGGGTACTGGGCAATCAAACTCAGGTCTTTAGGTTTTGCAGGCAAGCACCTTAACCACTGAGCAACTTCTCCAGCCTCACTACTGATGTTTTTATTGGAACTGCATTAAGTTTATGGAGTGTTTGGAGGATAGTTGTTTTGCTAAAAGGACACAAAGAGCTTTTGAAGGTAGCCTATTGGAGTCACTTCTTTGGAGGTCGTGTTCTAGGCTTGAGATAGAGGAGAGCCGGGAACGAACTGTTTGGCACAAGATTTTATATAACACCAGGAAATACTTGTGGAATAGAGAGGGTGAGGGCTCTGGACCTTTGAGTAAGGGGAAGGAGGGAATTTTAAGGATTAATTGGCATTCTCTGTTTTTAGCGCAGGCGTCCAAAATCTAAGACCTCATCTGAGTGTGGCCAGGTGGGAGCAGGGAGAGAAGGAGAGAGAGAGAGAGAGAGAGAGAGAGAGAGAAAGTGAAAGAGAGAAAGAGAGAGAGCTCTTCAACCTGAACATTTGGGATGAGTGAAATATTCTTTCTTAACTGTCTAGAATAAATCAATGGCTCCCAAAGGATTGGATTGCTATTTTCACAATTGGAGCAAAACACAGAAAAGGAAAGGTCTGTGCATGCATTTTCTACCTTGGTGAATTGCAGGAGCACTGACTCCTTCATTGCAATGGTCCCCTCCTTCCCCCATACTCTGACTACCAGCCTGGATTGGTTCTACTGAGTGGTTTGTTTAGCCCTTTAAGAGCTAATGCCTCCTCTAGCTTTCTATTTAACATTTCATGATGCTATTTATATCTCCTCAAGTTTTCCCAGTGTGGCCTTTACTCCAGCTGGGTTACCTAATTATCATCCCGTGTTCAAGAGACCAGGCTCATTAGAACCATGTCTTCCGGAGCCCACTTTATCCTGGCCAGGCATCGTGCAAATGCACACTTTTGACCAGGGAGACCTAGAGCTATGCTTGAAAGACTTCAAATACCTTACTACTCTTCGAAAACACCTCCACAACCATGTGCTTACTAATGACCTGATTATCATATATAAAGGACAGGACCCAATGGCTATTAGTAGCTCATTTACAGGAGCTAATGAGGGATTACCTAATGAAGAGACTGGAAAACATAGCACAAAAGTGAGCTTCAATTGGCTTAATCATCTTTGTCTAGTAGAAGTCTATTCATCCTTTTTTGTAAACCTACCCACAGGGATCCCAAAGGTGTGACTTATTTGCATTTTAGCCACATATTAAATCCATTTGGATTTATACAGTAGGTTGGGAATGAGCCACTGTTTAATGAGTGCATTTCTAACCTGCAATTCAAAAAGAGAATAGACGTGCCTATTCAACATGCTATTTAAGAAACAAAATATATTAAGTGATTCAGAATTGTTCAACTGATCTATAAATGTTCAACAATTTTATACTTTTCCTTTGCTTTGTCACATATTTCCCTTTTCTTTCCAACCTTGAAAATCTCTGTCTTCTAGAGCCTGTGATTTGACGTAGCAAGACAGTGATGGGCTATGCTGTGGTGTTGGAATTGCTGAGTCAGGGCTTCTTCCTCATTCCACAACCGTTAAAATCCTCACATTTGAAAATATGACTAACGCCCTCTAATTCTCATAAGAACTCTCCAGAGAAAACTCACATTTTATGCTACCTGAATGACGTTAAGATGACTCCCTGCTGGCCCCGGCTCGGTGCAGGGTGTGGCTAACTGAACGGCAGGTTCACCCTCACAGGCAGCCATGGACTGGGTTAAAAGCTCCCGCCGTAATTGTGCCTGAGACATGAATAGAATAGAAACCACTGTCCAGATCCAAGGTTGGATGTTATTCAAACAAATGCTTCAGATCTCGGATACACAAAGAACTCAAAAAGTTAAATAATAAGGAATCAAACAAGCCAATCAAAAAATGGGCTATGGAGCTAAATAGAGCATTCTCAAAGGAAGAAATAAGAATGGCATATAAGCATCTAAAAAAATGTTCTATGTCACTAGTCATCAGGGAAATGCAGGTTAAAACTACATTGAGATTCCATCTCACTCCTGTCAGATTGGCCACCATCATGAAAACAAATGATCATAAATGTTGGCAGGGATGTGGAAAAAGAGGAACCCTTCTATACTGCTGGTTGGAATGCAATCTGGCCCAGTCATTGTGGAAATCAGTGTGGAGGTTCCTAAAACAGCTAAAGATTGATCTACCATATGACCCAGCTATAGCACTCCTAGGCATATATCCAAAGGACTCATCTCATTTCCTTAGAAGTACGTGCTCAACCACACTTATTGCTGCTCAATTTATAATAGCTGGGAAATGGAACCAGCCTCGATGTCCCTCAACTGATGAGTGGATAATGAAGATGTGGCACATTTATACAATGGAGTTCTACTCAGCAGTAAAGAAAAATGAAGTTATGAAATTTGCAGAAAAATGGATGGACCTGGAAAGGATTATACTAAGTGAGGTAACCCAGGCCCAGAAAGCCAAGCATGTTCTCTCTCATGTGTGGATCCTAGCTACAGATGACTGGGCTTCTGCATGAGAAGGAAAATACTTAGTAGCAGAGGCCAATAAGGTAAAAAGGAGATCTAAAGGGAAGAGAAAGGAAGGGAGGAGGGTACTTAATAGGTTGATATTGTATATATGTAAGTACAATGATTGTGATGGGGAGGTAATATGATGGAGAATGGAATTTCAAAGGGGAAAGTGTGGGGGAGGAGGGAGGGAATTACCATGGGATATTTTTTTTATAATCATGGAAAATGTTCATAAAAATTAAAAAACAAACAAACAAAAAAAGAAATGCTTCAGGGCTTTTGAAGAGATTTCTAAATTCCTCATAGATGTTGTCCAAGTCCCTCTTGCCTTGTAGAAATCTTTAATTTCCAGGTAAGCTCACAGGCATATCCAGAGCCAGGGGCCCTGCTGAAATCCCTCCTTTACTTGCTTGTAAATACTTATTGTAGCTGTTTAAATGTATTTCAAATGTGTTCTTTCTGATTGGTCTAATGTGATCCTCATAACCATGCACAGGTGCCTGGTGCCAGCATTACAGTCACTTAACAAGGGAACCAAGTTCTGAGAAATGAGTCACCAGAGGACTCCATTGATGTGTGACTTCGGCAAACCTGGCTCGGCTACAGGATGTAGTCTCTGGACACAGGCAAGGGACATGGTGAGTGCGGATGGATGGGCTGCTGCCAGAGTCAGATAGGACAGAGTTACAATCAGTTTTTTTTCTCTCTAAGAAGTAGGAACATTCACATCCTCCACAGTAATAATCAAAAGTACGGGATAGTAAATACACAAACCGGTTACCTAGTTGTTGGTTAACCTGATCCAGTACCACGTCCTGTCCATCATTTTAAGTGGTGCTGTTCTGTCCTTCCTGATGACCAGCAGCTCTGCGGGTCTGTGGACGTCCACCATCACCACCAACGTGAAGAACGCGTGTGGTCCCTAGACAAAAGCGAGTTTGCACTTCCATCATAATGTCGTGGGCTTGTGTTGTACATGGAGGCTCATGACGGACTAGAAGTCTCAGGTGGTACAGGGCTGATATTGTGTTACCCATTTCATAGATAGTAAGATTGGGGTGTAAGGCAGTTAAACAGCAGCATGTTGTAGATGGGCAAAGTCTTGCTAATCTTGGTCTTTGCTCCAATATCAGATGATGTGTATGCTGTGCCCAGAGCACTTCTGCCATTTTCACTCATGCCATTTTGGCATACCAGGTGGTTTGGGGACGCTTCTCTTTTCCACGGCCTCAGGATGCTGGAGCCTTTCTGGTCCACACCGTCTGAGAGCAGCAGGCACTGGGGGAGATTTTATCCCCTTGCAGACCCTGTCTGGGCTGATGGAACAGGAGTCTGACTCCCTAAGCCTTTCCCTGTTGCAGAGCAGAAGCTCCTAAGTGAACTCGGCAGGATTTGACCTGGGTCTGCCCTGGGCTGGGCCTCCTTCTTCCCCTCCTGTTCCCCATTCTTGTATTGGCTGCTTCTTCCTAAGAGCACATATTTCAGACTGTGCAGTCCTCACATTAGGACCTATCCCTGGGGAGCCCTACCCAAGATGTTCCTATTTCCTATAGTTTTGTTTTTTAATGGGACAGAAATTTCTTGGGGCATGAGAGTGAGATTTAGGTTAATGCATTCAAATTTACTTGCAGAAAGTGTGAGTCTTGGAAACAATAAAAAAGAAGGAAAATGATGGGCTGGAGGGATGGCTTAGCAGTTAAGGTGCATGCCTGCAAAGCCAAAGGACCCAGGTTCGATTCCCCAGGACTCATATAAGCCAGATGCACAAAGTGTGCATACATCTGGAGTTTATTTGCATTGGCTGGAGGCCCTGGTGTGCCAATTCTCTCACCCTCTCACTTTCTCTCATAAAAAAATAAAAATAAAAAAGAAAGAAAATGAAATATTAACCTTTAGTTGTGTTTTTTTTCCCCCTAATATGCAGCTTGCTTCAGATATCTAAGGTTTTTGTTTAACCTTTTTTTTCCTTCTTCCAGCATAGTCATGTATGTGCTCTGTGGCCCTTGGTGGAATTGTTCAGTGAGAGAGAAGCCAGATGTTGACCTCATCCACCTGTCCTGAACATGCTGTCTCCTCCTGCGCCCACTGTCCTCACAACTTCATCAGATGTAATGACTCCGTCCACTCACTCGCTGAAGCATGTCATTTTGTGGAATTTCCCTCTGGGAATTGTGAGGTAACCTGGGATGAGAACTGATCAGGGCCAGGTGTCAGGAGAGGTGAGCTTTGCTCTTCAAAAAACATGGAGACATGGAGGTTGGGGGGCATACAGATAGGCCTTGAAGAAAGTATGTTAGTTTGAGTCCATGTGTTTGAGAAACCCGAGAGATCTCTAAGTATAAGTATACAACTCCAGTTTAGTAAGACAATGAAAGAGAGAGAGAGAGAGAGAGAGAGAGAGAGAGAGAGATTAATTCCCCTAGCACTAGGGTGGTAACACCCTACATTGAATGAATGAATGAATGAATGAATGAATGAATAAATAAATAAATACATAAATAAAACAAAGAATATGAATGTTTTTCTGGAACACCTCTGTGGATTCTGAGAGATGACAGTTCAGCTTTTTTAAGTTAATTAATTAGCTTAATTTGGAGTTAAAGCAGGATGGAGTTTCTCATTCTCTTTCCCCAGCTCCCTGATCAAGTCTCTTCATCACACAGGCACCACCAGCAACATAAACTATTTGATGACTTCTGCCCTCAGAAGTCTCTTCAGTCTTCATTCTGGAAGTTTTTCCATCTCTTATACTTCCTGATAGAAACTCTAACTCCATATCATTTCCAGAGGCTCTTAACATGATGGTCTAAGTGTGGGACATGGGATGCTTATGGAGTCTAAGGTAAACATGGGACTGCCCATGTCGATAAGACATACTTTATGCCTTATAAGTGTTTCCAATATGTTAATACACTTAATTCTTAAACAGGAAGGAGGCGTCACAGTTCCCCTTCTTAGGGAGGAAAAGCAGCCTATAGGATTTTGAGGAGTTCAGAATTCCCCCACTACTAGAAGCCAGGGGTGGACTACCCACGGACACTTCTTAGAGCTTGGGTGAGTGTCGACACAACACCTTAACAACTTCTACGTGCAAGTCCAGCACTGTTAGCTGCACTCCCATCAGCGCACAGCAGCTCTCCAGACCCTTGTCACGTGGTTAAGCGGAACCTCCACACTCCCAGGTTGGTGACTCTCACTCACGTCTCCCGTCAAGCCCTGGATGCAGTCCTGCTTTCTGTCTATGCCTTTGGCTGCTCCGGCGCCTCCTGTCAGTGGAACCACACAGTGTGCGTCCCTTCTTACTGCCGTACCTCATGTACCACAATGTCCTCAAGGCTCTCTGTTAGAGCACGTGGCCGAGTTTCCTTCCTTGCGCACCTTGATATCCAAGACCTTGCAGTGCCTAGCAATACCTTCACAAGACCCTCATAACAGGAGAAAAAGAGAGACTAGTGGAGAGAGGGAGGGGATATGATGGAGAGTGGAGTTGTGAAGGGGAAAACGGGGAAGGTGAGGTACTTATCATGGCTTATTGTCTCTAAGTATAGAAGTTGTCAATATTTTTTTTTTTTTAAATCCCACTGCTTGCTAGTTATGGGTGAGAAACTGAATCTCGGGCTAGTTAGCCTCATAGAATCTGAATCCAGTTATGGCCAGTTTCAAACCTGTTCTCTTTCTCCCAGCTACAATGGCCTCCTTGGAGGATGCATAATCTGAGGCTGGGAATCCTTCACGTGGCCTCCCAGTATGCCATGCCACTCCATCTGGTTCCTGCTCTGATGGATGCGTGCACCACACTCCCAGGAGTGACCTCCCCAGAGACTACACTTGGTGGCGGCACATTCTTCTCCCGCTGTATAACACATGGTGAGTAGGCAGATCTCCGCTGGGCCTTTTGCAAGGCACATCTGCAGTCTCAGATCAACCAAAGCTTCTCTACAGAGTGTATTTGCAGGTGGGAGAGGTTGAGGAGGCTAGCTGTGTCCAGGGGCGGTGGGCCTATGGGAAGGCCAAACAAAGCCTGGACACATGTCTAGCAGCATGTAGGCATGTCCACGTCACAGCACCAAGCGAAGCACTGGGGGTTGTTAAGCGCTTCAAGGTGAGATTCTATTTCCTGGTTCAAAAGAGCAGCACACAGATGTGCCAGTATGTGTGGGCTTGGAGCAGTATGCATAAGAAGGGTCACCATAGAAACCTAGCATGACTATTCCATGGGCTTAAAGTATGCAGTGGGTGCGGCAGCTTCAAATATATGGGCCGTGAGAACCTGCCAAAGGTACATTTCAAGAGGGCTTCCAACACCCCCAGCACACCCTTAAATCTCATTAGGAAGTTAATTCAAAATCTCTCCTGTGGCCTCAAAGACGGTGTCTAAGAGAGGGCTCCTTGCACTTTCTCTAACATCTTCTTGGGTCACCCAGTTACTCTTGGGAATGCGCTGCCAGTTTCTTGAAAACGCCATGTCTTTCTGACCCCAGGTCTCTGGCAGGTTCTGGTCCCCTCCCCAGTGCTCCAAACCTGGATCTTCCTTGTCATTCGGATCTCAGCATGTGGCGTGGTTTGAATGTGAAGTGTCCCCTACAGGCTCATGTATTTGAATACATAGATAGGTCCCAGTTTGGGGATGTCATGGAATCTTTGGTGGTGGTATGGCAGCAAGAATGGCTGGATAAGGTGGGTCCTGGGGAGAGGCCTTTGAGGGTCAGAACATCCCGTTTCCAGTTCAAGGTCTCTGCTTGGTTGTCACTGTGAGAAGCAACCACTGTGGTCTCGTGCCACTCTGGAGAGCTGATCTCACTGCTGTCCCTGCGTGAAATCGTGAGTTACACAAACCCTTCCTCCCCTATGCTTCCATTAGGGCCTTTTACAGCAGTGAATAACAGAACGAGTGTGACCTCCATGTCATCGCTGTAGGCTGTTCTGTGACACCCACGCCCAGGCCCGCCGTCCAGCCTGGTAAGTCCCACGTCAGCCCTGGGCTCATCTCCTTAACAGCACTTTGAAAGCAGCTGTTTTGTTACTTGGTGCTGCTTGAACTGTTCTCTCTCTCTTCCCGCGCAGGTCAGCTGAGAGCTTCAGTCACCTCCCCGCACCATATCGTCGCTTGTCTGAGGAATATGTAGTAGGTCCTCAAAGTTTGTCCAGTGAATAGACTCAACACTGGCAAGTGCAGGGTAGCAGAAAATAAGCCTCCACCTCCACCCTAAGACCCACTGCACAAGCATTTGTTAAATTTTGAGAGAGAGAGAGAGAGAGAGAGAGAGAGAGAGAGAGAGAGAGAGAGAGAGAGAGGTGTGAGGAGGAGAGGTGGGATCTGGCAGGCAGTCTAGGTGGTGGGAATCCCACAAAGAGGCTGATAATTCATGTGACCAGAGGGGCAGCTGCAGGTGACAGGATCCATTTGGGGACCTTGTGTGGAGAGGGGAAAGGCAGTGTGGCCCCCGGAAGCTAGATGTGAAGCAGCAGATAATAGTAAATGCAAAGGAGAAAAGTTCTGGGGGCCAAGAGCGAAGCCTTGGAAAATAAGACGTGGTGGGGCCGTTAGTTGTCGAAGGTGCTGGGAGGCTGTGACGGTTCATCTCTGGTTGTTAACTTGACAGGATTTGTCATCACTATGAAAACAAGTCTCTGGGGATCTCTGAAGGATTGTCTACATTTGCTTAATTCAGATGGAGGGATCCACCTACCTGGGGGTGGCACCATTCCATGGGCCGCGGTCCCAGACTAGATACACAGGAGAGAACGCGCTGAGTGACAGCCATCAGTCTCTGCTTCCTCCGCGCTGGCGTGAGGCCGTGACACGGGCTCCCTGGTCCTGCTGAGCCCCGGGTGCTCTCCCAGGCAAGGAGAATGTAATGGACACCGAGGACTATCTTCTTCCTTGCTCCATCCCAGGTGGCAGAAAGAAGCGATTGTAGGTCATTGGCTATAGGCGGATCATGGGACGACAGGGCCCAGAGCTCATGGCCGCCAAGGACCAGGGCAACGTTCAGGGCTGGAAACACCAGGGCACAGGCTATCCACAGCGTCGGCCTGGCCTGGGGTGGCCCCACCAGTAGCCCTCTGGGAGAGTTTCCCTTCCTGCAATCCTAATATGTTTGCTCTTGACACTTGGTGGTTTAGAGTGTACTCTGTTCCCCAAGTAAAGAGGTTTTCCCTGGTAGAGGGCTCGAAGCTGCAGGCACAGACCTGTGCCTCAGAAAGCAAAAGGCTGGGTTGGGAGAGAAGCTTGAACTCTGCCATTTTTGGTTGATAATTTAGGCCCATGAGAGTTCTCCTGGCTCTGGGAGAGAAAGTTGTAAACAGGTTAGTCTACACCCAGCGAGTTATAAAAAGCACATTCAGAGTCCTGTGGGATTTTAAGAGCAGATGGGGACCCTCCCAGGCTGGACTTGAGTGACTAAGGCTTTCAAGTTGTTGCCACACACCAAAGAATTAAGGAATGTGCACAAGAAGTTGTGGACAGTAAAACAAACTTTACTAAGGAAAATATAGAAAAAGACTTCTGAGAGAAGAGGTTCCCCAAAATAAAGAGAGAGAGGGTTACCCGGTGAGGATCTTGGTCCCACCGGCACCCAAAGAAGACAGAGAAAGGGAGCAAGAAATGAAATCTACATTTTAGGGGTGGGTGGTGGTTAGAACTCAGGAAAATGGGCAGGCTCAGGAGAGCATTCTGTCAGCAACTGCTTCAAGGTGGTATTGTGCATCACCTCATTAAAGGGAAAATCATTTCTCCCACCTCTTTGGATATCTGTAGATGAGATCTCTTGACCAGGTGAGAGACTGGAAGGCTCTCTTGTAGTCAGGAGGAAGTGTCTGTTCCCTTGCTAATGTTACTGGGAAAACAAGAGGTGGGGTCCTTCCTTCGGGGACCCTTTAAAAAATATTGTTATTTATTTGCAAGGAGGGAGGGAAGGAATGAGGGAGGAAGGGAGAGAGAGGAAGAGATAGAAAGAGAGAGGAAGAGAGAATGGGAGTACCAGGGCCTTTTGGCACTGCAAACAAACTTCAGATGCATGTACTTGTTTTTGCCTCTGGTACTGGGGAATCAAAACCAGATGGGCAAGCTTTGCAAGCAAGTGCCTTTAACCACTGAGCCATCTCTCCAGCCCCTTCAATGACCTTTATGTCTAATGTTGCGATTCCTACAAGAGGAAGGGTGACTGGGATCACAACTTGAGATCAATCCAATCATGGGCTTCTGCCCTTGTCATGACGTGTGAACTCTAACCATCCATAGCCTGTTCATGAAATATGCAAGATCAGAAGTTTTAATTCAAAGACAACAAGGCAACCTCAGAGATGAGAGCTGAGATTAGATCTTTCCTTCTGCCAATGGGACTTGTAATACTTTTTATTATTTATTTATTTGAGAGAGAGAGAGGGACAGAGAGAGGGAGAATGGACGTACCACTGCAAATGAACTCAAGATGCATGCACCACCTTGTGCACCTGGCTTACGTGGATCCTGGGGAATCAAACTGAGGTCCCTTGGCTTTGTAGGCAAATGCCTTAACTGCTGAGCCATCTCTCCAGCTCACTTGTAATGTTCTTAAATGAAAAAAAAAAAAAAACCTTTATTTTAAAATTTTACTAAGGATTTTTTTTTTTTAGAGAGAAAGTATGGGCATGCCAAGGCCTTCTGCTGCTGCAAACTCCAGACACATGTATTACTTTGTGTATCTGGCTTTATATGGATGCTGGGTAATCAAGCCCAGGCTATCAGGCTTGGAAAGCAAGGACCTTTGACTGCTGAACCATCTCCTCAGATCAACTGACTTATTTGTGTCCCTGAAGTCTTTCAGAGGAGAAGATTGTGAATCAAAAACAAAACAAAACAAAACAAAACAAACAAACAAAAACCAAGACACCCATCAGTGTGTACCTGCCTGTTGGTTCTCAGTTTGGTGGGTTTGATATTTGATGTCACTGTCAGAGTTAAGAAGAGAGTAGCTGTCTGAGCTGGTCTCCCTGTCATGAAGAAATTGCTCTGTTCCCAGGAGAGCTGTGACCTGCCTCTCAGGCCTTGCCACTGAGGAAGGAGCCTCCTGTAGCATTGCAGGGAGGGGGGGATGCCAAACATCAGCCCTGTGGGCCTGTGTAACCTGGGATGCCAAGAGTGGTCCCCAGGAAATGCTCATGGAATGTCCAGAAATCCAGCAAGAACGGCAGAAGGACAAACATCCTGGGAAACTGGAGAAGATCAACCTTATATAAAACTCCAGTGTGGCCTCACCTCAAGCTGGGAAGCTTCTCAGCCACTTAGATGTGAAGTTCTTCTGCTAAAGATACCGATCTCGTAGGTGAAGCTGGTATGGAATTTGATCTCACTGATAAATATCATGGTAAAAACAAATGTCAATTTTAGAAAGTGATTTTATGTTTCCCAATTGGCAAGCCTTCACCCCCATTCTTGCAGACCTTGCCAAGAAAACTTCTTTCTCATGCAACTGTTGAAAATCACTTGGTGTTTCTTACAGAAGATGGGTGGAATGGGTTTGTGACAAGGGGGTTCTTGAAAATTCTGCCTCAGAAGGATTGGGTGATGGTCCAAGACGCAATCATGACTCTGGAAGATAAGGCAGGAGGATCACAAGTTCAAAGCCTGCCTGGGCTACAGAGTGAGATCAGACCTAAGTAAGTCACACAGGGAGAGCTGGTCTCAAAGAAGACACTGAAGAGAGAGAGGGCTGAAGATGGAGCCAGAGGCAAAGCTCTCACCTGGCCTGTGTTCAATGCTCAGTGCCAAAAATCATTAACTGAAAACACGTAGAAATATTTGGGGAGATTGTTCAGAGCCGATTCCTGGGTTCTACTTCCAGAGGTCCTGATTGAGTTGATCTGCTTGGGACATGGAATCTGATTAAAGAGATCTCCTCATCTGAGGGACAGTGGTTGTGTTTAGGTGAGGTACAGGCCCAGGCATAGACCTTTTCTTGGATGCCTTCTTCTCTCTCTCTCTCTCTTCCCCAACCTCTCCAGGGAAGGCTGCAAAAAGAAAATAAAGAAAAAGAAAAAAGAAGCCTGGAGGGCCAGAGAGATTGCTTAGTGGTTAAGGCATTTGCCTACAAATCCAGGTTTGAATCCCCGGGGCCCACATAAACCATACGCACAATGTGGTGCATGCATCTGCAGTTTGTTCCAGTGGCTAGAGGCCTGGTATGCCCATTCTTTCTCTATCTGCCTCTTTCTCTATCTGCCTCTTTCTCTGTCTCTCTCAAATAAATAAATAAAATACATATTTTTTTTTAAAAAAACCTGGAGTTAGCAGTCTTCCTCCACCCAGCTAAGCCCCTATTAGTGAAATAAGACATAGCACTTATAAAATGGAAGGCCATTTGCAGAAGGCCCACTGCAGGCCGTTTGATCAGTGTGGGTGTGTGTTCAGGGGCTCGTCACTGCTCCTCCCAGAGGCTTTCAGAGCTGTCGCTGAAGCATAAGAGCTTCTGGTAGCCAGATGGAAATTGGGTCACAAGATGTGTGAGACACAGGTTTTCCCCAGGGCATCTAAAAATCCCAGAGAGAAATAACAAAAATCTACCCAGGGCAGCATGGTGGACAGAGCACCCTAACCTGTTAGGCCACACATTGCCTGATGAGACTACCTGCCTTCACACCACTTCTGGGGGTACATCCTGCCTTTGTCAGACTAATGAGTATACTGATTAGAAATAAGCACTTAAGGCCTTGGGGACACAACAGCTCTGTGGGTAAAGTGCTTGCTGTGCAAACATGAGAACCCTAGTTCATATGCTTAGCACCCACGTAAAGCAGGGTGTGGCAGCTATGTCCATAATCCTGGTGCTGGGGAGGCAGAAACAGGAAATCCCAGGGGGCTTTCTGACCAGCTTGTCTAGCTGTATTGGTGAGCTCTGGATTCAATGTGAGACCCTGTTTAAAAACATAAGGGGAAAAATAATTGAGGAGGACATTGGATGTTAATCTCTGGCCTGCACATACACATGTGTACTCGCTCAGGCATACACATGTGAACATATACATACAAGCATGCAATACAGAGGCATGCATACCAGATACATATGATGTAAAAAAAAAAAGTAAGGAATGGCTCTTTTTAAAAAATATTTATTCATTTGAGAGAGAAAGAGGCTCACAGAGAGAGGGAGAGGGCGAATGACGTCAGACGCCTGTGCCACCTTCTGGAGAATCGAACTTGGGTCCTTCCTCAGGCTTAGCCGACAAGCATGTTAACCTCTGAGCCATCTCTCCAGCCCCAGAAATAAGCTCTTAATCTAAAGTCACTTCTCCTCTCTGTTGCATCTTGTGTCCAGAAAGCTTGTCTTCTGGGTAATGATGTAGCTGGGATCTCTGGTCCTGACCTCTTTCAGAAGCCGCCTAGCTGAGTCCCGCCCGCCCTGCCTGAGACCTCTCAGGTTAGAACACTTATCCGCTTCAAGCAGCTCTTCTCCCTGACTCCTCCGTCTCCACCATCCTTCCTTCTGGCTGCTTGCCTTTCTAACTCCCCTTCTTCCAACACCCCCACATTTAACCGTGGGCTGCCAAGACGACTGTCGATTACTCTTTGGGTTACTTCTGACAGTTTAGGCGGATACTTGATAAGCGATTACCAGAATTGCACGCAGACCCACAACCTCACAAATGTAACACATGTGTCAATTCCTTCTACCACACCATTTTCAAATCCACGCTTGCCTCCTGGGCTGTTGGGAATCTGAGGACATGGTGGCCGAGCTGAAGCAGCGATCTCAGTGAGTGAGCAAGACGAGCAAGAACACGCGAGATAACGGCGGGGGGGGGGGGGCGGTAGAGCAGACGTTTCTAGATTCAGCCTTGATCTTTTTTTTTTGGTTATTATTATTTTTTTAAATTTTTATTAGCATTTTCATGGTTACAAAAAAAATCCCATGTTAATTCCCCCCTCCCCCCCCACTTTCTCCTTTGAAATTCCATTCTCCATCATATTACCTCCTTGATCTTGATGTCTTAACAACGTGCTGTACATTCCAAAGAGGTGACCCTGTTTCTTAATTATTCCTTTGGAAGCCAGAGTTGTCATCGTTATAATATTGGATATCTGTTATGGTATGAATCTAAAATGTCCCTCACAGGCTCCGGTGGGGCTCTTCAGGTTTTAAGCTCTTGATTACCAGTTGATAGTGTTACTGTGAGAGGCTCGGGAACCTTTGGGAGGTGGGGTCCAGCTGGCAGAAGCAGGTCACCGGGAACAGTCTCTGAAGGACACGTCCAGCCCTCATTTCCTGCCTCTCTCTCTCCGCTTCCTGTCCTTTGTCATGTGGATAGTCCCAACCACACGCTCCCGCTGCCTCAGACTGAGTCACTCTACCCTGCCTTCCGCTCTAGGGTGAGCTGAAACCCTCTGAGACTATGAGTCAAACAAACCTTTCTCCCTCATGTTGTCTCTGTCAGGTGTTTTGTGACAGTGATGCAAAAAGTCACTATTACCCCAGTCCTCTGTTGTTACTGATGATTTCTTCTCAAAAATGGCCTTCAGACCTCTGGGAACGAAGCTTAACAAGGGAAAAATGAATGGGTTATTTGTGCTAAATGCTGATGTCTAATCCCAAAGCCCAGATATGGAGGATAATGGGGATTTGCTAGCACCTGGTCTCATATTTACTGACTCTGTCCTAGCAGTAGATAGTCACAAGGAGGCAGTCTTGGAAGGTGTGTGTGTGTGTGTGTGTGTGTGTGTGTGTGTGTGTGTGTGTGTGTTGCATGCCTAAGGAAAGGTTAAACTATATGGAAGCTATTTTTTAAAAAATCTAAGTCAATTTTTCAGTGATCCACTTGTCAGCTAGGAATTGATGGCATGGCATGATTGACCGTTGCCGTCCCGACTTCTCTCAGTCACGGCATGGCCTCAGTGGCCCGTACTGCGTGGCAGTCGTCAATGAGGGACTTACAGTGTTACTATAGGGTGTAAGAAATATGCACTTTATCCGCAATTCCCTGCTGTAGATTATTGGTGCTCCAGGATCCAGCTGTTTCCTCCTCCTCATGCCTTGGCCATTACATGCTTTATGAGGGCAGAGTGATATTTATTGGTCAGATATCCAAAGAGTGCCTTCAACAGCATAACGTACGGAGCGGCCCTCACTTTCTTCAAGAGCCAGACTCTTGTTCAGGAAGCCGCCGCTGATGGACCATCTCCGCTGTGTCCTGGCCAGGCTGCAGCGCTGTGTGGAGTGGGCGGCGTGGGACAGCCTTCTGCACGGCTCGATCGCCTCCACGTAGTTACGGCCATTTCCGCACGAAGCTGAAGGCTGTGAACTCAGAAGAGCTGGGCGTTGTGTTTAGCAGGGCTGTCGCAGGGCCTCTTGGGAGGAAGAGGTTGTCTGACCTGTTAGTTGTCCCTGTAAAAGTGTAAGGTAGAGCTCAAAGGCACATGCTGTCCAGCCTGTAGGTCCTGACATACATGTGCGTCGTGGCTGTGCAGAGGGAGACTCCTGCCTTAAGAAGTCCTCATGAATCAGGCATCTCAGATTCCACCCCCCGGGGAGCCGTTGTGGGTCATTTCATCTTTCTTATGTGACTTTTAAGATTCTTGGGGAAGCAGAAAAGAAATGGTTTCTTGGTTACTTCCCACCGGGATCCTTTACAAAGAAACCGTGGGGCTGAAAAACTTCCAAGTAGAATATAAATCCAGGGCTGCCCCTGAGTGCGCTGCTCCAGCCAAGGCTGGAAGATGTATGCCATACTCCCCAATGGGGTACATGTCCCCCCCCCCATACAAACCACAAAAATACAAAGTTTCTGCATCCACCCAAGTTTATGGCTCTGAAATGACTTTGTTGCATTCTTCTACATGATATCTACCATCAGTACTTGAAGTTTCCACGTGGGGAGGAGGAGGGTATGCTAATGAGTTACAGGTTTGATTCAAAGTCAACCAAAAACAAACATACTTTCAGTCAGTTGTCTATTTCGTTTGTTTGAAAACCCACTCATTGTCCTGCGTTGTTTCAAAATGTGACATTTGGCATTGCTTTGCAGGTTAGTTTTGCAAGGCCAGCACCCTGGGGGCTATTTCCTCCCTACCTTGCCTGCAGCTGGAATGTGTGGGCAGCAGGTGGATGACGGCGTCTGCACTCCGCCGGGTAAATGCTGTCAGGAGAAAGCTGGAGTGCTTTCCACTGGACTGTGCTTCTAAGTGACCACTGCGGTGGTTTGAGCCACATGTTAGTTTGCTTTCCTCCCAAGGACACAGAGATCTTCTACATCTTAAAGATGGACCAAGAGAACCTCAAGTATTTAAAAGGAAGCTACAGGTATCCCATTGGGCTTCACGTGACTGTGAGCATCTCTTCTGGTGCAACTTTCTAGGATTGCTTAGGGGAATGTCTCATGAAGATAAGATACTATTTCCTGTGTACTATGTACTATGTAGACAAATGCTCCAAAGGTGAACCCATTCCAGTTAGAAAATGTATGAAGTTGGTCCATGACTTTGATGCCCAGGAAGGTACACATGCCAGTCTGGAATTCACTGATCAAGATTACTGTAGATGACAGACTTCAGGCTTCCTCTCAGCAGGTTAGCGCAGCCTGTGCAGTCACTAATGCATACTGTTGTGCCTGGATTAATGCCTTGAACCAATGGGAAAGGCTAATGCAGACACATGGTTATAAAGCCACCTGGTTTTATAAAGCCCTGATGGTTACAGGATTTGCTCAGCTGGTTGGTTCTGGGACGAGCGAGGGTGTGGTTGAGATCAATATGGCAGGCTTGCCTCGTTCTATTGAGAATAGCCATAATTAAATGTTGTATGAGACAAATTAAAGGGATTTGAGTCCTCAGGGGTCAGATTAATCAGAATGATTGGCAAAGTAATTATAGGGAAATTTGCCAAAACACAGAGCCATGTAGGAATAGAGTGTATGTCCTGGCAAACAATGCTTCGTGCTTCTGTTGTGTTTCTCCATGTCTGTAAGCAAGACAGTTGACAGTGGCCAGCAAGACATTTTATTCTGAATTATTATTTTTTTATTTTAAAAGTTTTTTTTAAATTTTTTGTTTATTTATTTGAGAGCGACAGACACAGAGAGAAAGACAGATGGAGGGAGAGAGAGAATGGGCGCGCCAGGGCTTCCAGCCTCTGCAAACGAACTCCAGACGCATGCGCCCCCTTGTGCATCTGGCTAATGTGGGACCTGGGGAGGCGAGCCTCGAACCGGGGTCCTTAGGCTTCACAGGCAAGCGCTTAACCGCTAAGCCATCTCTCCAGCCCTATTCTGAATTATTTTTAAAGGTTGATTGTATAGCAAACATACGGCTGTAAATAGCAACCATCTTTGAAAGACAGAGACCATGTCTTCCTCTGGCATAAAGAGCATGCTCAGTCTTCTATGAAAGATTCATGTTTGTAGCACAAATTTCTCCAAGGGCAGGTTGCTCTTTGCATAGTAGGTATGTATGCGGTGAGAGAGGGTTGGATCTTAAAGAGCTGACAAAAATGCTGACATTTTAGTTACTACTGCTGTTGTGAATAATATACTGTTCAGCATTTCTGACCTACAAGACATTCCTAAAACTGTTAACAGGCTAATTTGTTAACTTGCAACTAGGATAAAACATAAGATCCTTCACAGTTCTTGACAACAAACTATCACTTGAAATAGGTATGTTATAAAGTTTAAAATGTGTAATAGTCCTTAAATGCTTAACTAAGATAATACAGCTAATTCATAATCTAAGAAAGGAGTTAAAATTGAACCATAGGGGGAAAAAGAGATGACATGCACAGATGTAACAAACAGAAAAGAAATTTCACAGTGTTAGAATTAACCTTACCAATAATTATATTAACTGGGCTGGAAAGATGGCTTAGCCATGAAGGCACTTGCCTGTGAAACCTAAGGACCCATGTTCAATCTATCTCCCGATTCCATGTAAGCCAGATGCACAAAAGTGATGCAAGCACAAGGCTGCACATGCGTACTAGGTGGCACAAGCATCTGGCATTTGATTGTAGTGGCTGAGGCCTCGGTGTGCCAAATCTCCTTCTTGTTCTCTCTCACTCTCTCTAAAAATTATACTAAATGTAAGTGATCTAAATACTGTAATTAAAAGGCAAATATGTTCAAATTGAATAAAAGTATGAACTAACTCTATGCAGAATATAATGAACACACTTTAAGTGTAATATACAAATGGTTTGGGGCTGGAAGGATAGCTTAGCGGCTAAGGTGCTTGCCTGCAAAGTCAGAGGACCCAGATTTGATTCCTCAGGACCCAAACTAGTCAGATGCTCAAGGTGGCACATGTGTCTGGAGTTGGTTTGCAGTGGCTAGAAGCCCTGGTACACCCATTCTCTCTCTCTCTGGCTCTCTTAAATAAATAAATAAAATTAAAAACTCTAAAACAAGAAAAAATACAAATGGTTTAAGGCAAAAAGGGTGGGAAAGTTATATTCTCTGAATGAAAACGCAGGTGCAGTTTCTATATTAATAGGCACTTTGAAAAGTTCAGAACTAAGGGTGTTATGAGATAAAGACGGTCATTTTATAATGAAAAAGGGGTCAGTTAATCAAGAGTACATAACATTCCCAATTATTTATGTGCCTATAAACATAAACAGTTTCAAAGTGTTCATGGTAGAACAGGGAAAAATAGACTCATAGTGATAGAAATAGCTATCTTTGTCTCAACAATGGGCACAATACTCATGAAGTCAGCAAAGCTAGAGTAGACTTCATGGACCTGTCCACTAAGGACTTAATTGCCATGTATAAAACGGTTCATTCCAAATGCTGGATAGCAGCGTGTGTTCCCCTCAGTTTGACAGTGGTGGCAGGGCCAGGTAGATTCAGGGCAAGCGGCTGCCTCTAGTGCTGCGATCCCTGACAGGTCTCAGATCCTGGGACTGGTGGCCTTTGGCAGAGGCCAGTATCAGAACCCCGAGTCTGAGACACGTGTGTGGAGCTCTTCTGACAGCCAGGGCCTCCAGATTCTCTTCTCTGGCTTCTTACAGTGTGTTCTCAGTGCTCCATGTCTGCATCCCTTCTTCCTGTCCTGACTTCCCTTGAACCAGTTACCTGCTTCTTCCATGGTCAGCTGACCCTTTCCACAACTCAGTGGCTACTGCCGGGGCGACTCAGGGTACCCGCCCCTGTTGAGACTGTGCTGGGAAGCTGGGATGTGAGCCAAGACACTGATGCTGCTCAGGAACTGGGTGCAGCCACGGCTGAGGTCAGGCAGGTGTTGGCTAAGGGTGGTGTCCTTCCCATTTGTAAGCAGAAGCAACAGACAGACCCAGAAGCTATGGCCCAGGGCTCAGGAACTCAGCTCCAGGAGCAAGCTGGGGTATTCAGGAGACCTGCTCTGATGAACAGAAGTCCCCAGGAGCACCTCAGAGGACAGCGGGACCTCATCAGGTCAGCTGTCACGCAGCAGCTTGCCAGTGCTTTGAAGCCGGGGCCTGGGGCCCCGTTGTCCAAGAGTTAGGGTCTGGGTAGAGACAGCCATGCTACAGGAAGGCGCTTCTCCTTTCCTTTAAGATGCTTCTCTAGTGCCCTCTACTGGAGAAATTTAATACTATTCCATTTGGCAATGGAAAAGTGGGGGGCCCAGATCCATTTTCACCCCGCAGCCAGAGAGGGAAGGACTATAGGCAACCAGAAACTTGTAGCCGTGTGGACTTTGTTGCTACCTTGTCAGCACACATGTTTCTTAACTAATAATGGGCTTACATCTCGATAAGCCCATCATAAAGTAAAAATATCGTAAGTCAAAATGCTCTGTTCAGCATTGTGAGAAAGCAAGACTTTGTATCACTAGCCCAGCGTAAGAGCCGAATTCAAACCTCCAAGGATTGCTTCCACCGGATTCTTTTCTAAAAATGAATTTATTTATTTATCTGAGAGAGAGAGAGAAAGGGAGAGAGACAGGGAGAGAGAGAGAGGGAGAGAGGGTGGGCACGCCAGGGCCTCCAGCCACTGCAAACAAACTCCAGACACATGCGCACCTTGTGCATCTGGCTTACATCGGTCTTGGTGACTCTAGCTGGGATCCTTTGGCTTAGCAGGCAAATGCCTTAACCACAAAGCCATCTCTCCAGCCCTCCCATGGGATTCTTATCGCCTCCAATCCATTGCAGAGCGGAAAGTCATTGTGTTGAAACACCACCAATGGTGACATCTGTATTTCAAAATTTTGTGGCCATCTGAGAAGTTCAGATCTAAAACATCAATAACATGCTCTTAAACGAATTTCTTTTTGCTCTCTGGTTACTCTTTTTTATAGGACTTTTTTTTGACAACCTCTGTCCATATAGACAATATACCATGATAATAATTCCCTCCCATCAACCTCTTTTCCCCTTCCGGAATCCCACTCCACTGAATCCCTTTTTCCTTCCAAATAGTCTCTCTTCTATTTTGAAGTCATCATTTTTTTTTTCTCTTCTATTATGTAGGTCATGTGCAGGTAAGTGTCAGCAACTGTGGGATCATGAATACCATGATCACTTTGTGTCTGGAAGACTGTATTACAATGCACTCTTCCTTTGGCTCAAACATTCTTTCTCCTACCTCTTTTGCAATGGTCCCTGAGCCTTGGAGGGTGTGACAGAGATGTCCCACTTAGTGCTGAACACCGCACTGTCATTTCTCCGCTTGGTGAGTTTTGAGTCGTCCTAGTGGTCTCTGCCATCTGAAAAGAAAAGCTTTTCTAACTAAAAGTGAAAGTGGCATTAATATATGGGCATACACATATGCATTTAGAGGGCAGTTTGGTGAGTATAATATGTCCATTTAGCCAAACAACAGTAGTAGCTTCCTCCCTAAGGCTTATGACTTCCCCAGCCATAGGATTTTCATTAGGTTTTGAGTAGCAGGTTGAATTCTCTCTTGTTAAATGAATATTTTTTAAGATGAATTTCAGGTAACAAAGATTGATTTAATTCCAAGAAGAGAACAGTAGCTTCATCCATGCCCAGCAAAAACGATAATCTCCTGGGAAGCCTGATGCATGAAGATGACCTCACCAGCCCCACGGTTTCAAACTCATCACCATGAAGAAAAGCCCCAATATGTCTATTTTAAACAAACATCCAAGACATTCTTGTGCAATGGACAATGTGACATTGGTCACATTGTCAGAAACAACATGTCCCGGTAATTTCTCTCAGTTCAAACAGGGGTTTCCAGCTAGCTCGAATGGAAGATTACTCATCTCCGACCAAACCTGCCTGTTCCCTACCATGGCATACTGAGGGTTGGCAGGGAGAGCAGGGAGTGATTGTGGATGCCAGGCCCACGCTAGCGCTCTGCGGAGAGGCGGCACCGCCTTAGACAAGTCTGCAGAGTGCATCAACACGTAGGAATAAATCAGCATCCGGGCACCGTGGTTACTATTGGGGTGAGGCAATAGTTTCTTCCTTTAATACCAGCTCATCGATGGGCTCAGTGTGCTCCTGGAAAATCAGTTAAAAGCCAGTGGACAGAGGCCTTCTTTGTCTAGCAAGGAGATGGCAGTCAACTGTAAATTATACAAACTGTCTACTAGTGTGAATAGTGCATAGCCATACTAATCAGTAGTGAAAATTTTCAAGACCATCAGTTGCCAAGAAATTTGACATTTTTCAAAATGAATTGTCAAATGCTAACCAACGATGCTTAGTTTCTTAAGTGGTTCCAGGTGAGATTTTAATTTTAATTTTAGACAATTTTTTTTTCATGGAGTGATGCCTCATGAAGTTTGAGATGAGGGAGAAAGAATAAAGCAGTGTTTTGGGGTTGTGCAAATGATTTAGCTAATTTTGGAGCAGTTGGAGATGGACACATTATTAGATAACATGTATTCCATATGTGAACGACTCATTAGTTCAGGTTCTGCCCTTCATGTGCAAATGTGAAGTGCAGAGGGATCTTCAACTACTGGGCGTCTTACAAGAAATGACCACAGAGCTTCCAAGGTGACCTTAGGTTTTATATCTTTCAAATGAATGGTCCAGTAGGTTCCACACAGATTTTGTCAGGCTTTTGATCTCCCTGCCCTAGAGGTGGCCATTTTGTTTCTACCCATTTAGTAGATAACCCTACTGGAGAAGACCATGGAGTTGTGATGGGTAAAACAACTCAACTTCATAAAATTCTCCTCAACTTAATTAATACAGATAGTACAATTCTAGCAATATTTTAACCAGAAAAAAATAATTATAAACATGACATGGAACATTCACATAAGAATAGACAGAATATATTTTGAAGTGAGCATTATTTTTCGTTGGTCTTACAACATATTGCAAATCTACCAATAGTGAAAGAGTGTGGGATTAGTACATAGCCAAAAGTATCAAACTAAACAAGAGGAAGCCCAGAAACACATGCAAATACATATAGAATTTTCTAGATAATGCAGTTGCAATTTTAATACAGTGGAACTTTGTTCAGGGTTTGAAGTTATTTATTATGTAGGAAAATTAGATTTCCATCTCACACACAACACACACGAGTAAAAGATTAAGATAGCAAAATGGGAATTAAAAGTCCTGCAAATGTTTATGGGAGTTAGGTAATTTAATTCTTCTCTAAGATGCGTTATCACTACCAAAGGAAAGATGGACATGTTGTTTTCCAAAACAATTACATAACACAAACATTTAAGACAAAAAGAGCCGTGTGTGTGTGTGTGTGTGTGTGTGTGTTAAATTTTAAAGAAGACCAGCACTCAAGGACAATGGTGAAGGGCTGGAGAGATGGCTTAGTGGTTAAGCGCTTGCCTGTGAAGCCTACGGACCCCGGTTCGAGGCTCGGTTCCCCAGGTCCCACGTTAGCCAGATGCACAAGGGGGCGCACGCGTCTGGAGTTCGTTTGCAGAGGCTGGAAGCCCTGGCGCGCCCATTCTCTATCTCTCCCTCTATCTGTCTTTCTCTCTGTGTCTGTCTCTCTCAAATAAATAAATAAATAAATATTTTTTTAAAAAAAGGACAATGGTGAAAAGTTAAGATAAAATAATTAATCATAAAAGAAATATAAATAATGCTTTGCAAACAGAATCATGTTTATCTTGAAATAAGGGATCAGCATTGAAATTCCAAAATGCATCACTTATTCATTTATTTATTCACTTATGGCATTAGTAATTCACAAGGCATTTGGCTATAATACAGAGAAATCACGGGGATTCTTGCATACATTGTTGGCAAGAATACCATTTGGTGCAGCCTGTATGGAGTGTAACTTGTTGGCACCTGTTAATGTGCAAGACCCTCTCTCCCGTGGGTTGAGGGTGTCGTTACTAACTTTACAGGTGTACGGCGTTGTGCAGCTCACACTAGACTTAGCTGATACGCTTTGTTCCCATGTTTCCTACTTTGAACATTACTGTAGTGCAGTGTGTACACACCACTACACACTTACCCTACTACTGCTTTTTGGGTAGAGTCCTATATATGGATCTATTTGATCACTTACAGATTATCTTAATGACCTTGGGAAAAGAAACCTGATCTAGAGAGCCCACTATAGATGCTGTCAATAAAAGGAACCTCTGCTTTCCAAATATGTCTACTTATCTTTCTTGGTGGTCCCTGTATTTGCTTTCAAAAATTAACATTTTCAAAGATCAGGTAGCTGTAGTTGCTTCAACTAAGGGCTATGTATTCTGTTCTGTTCCATTGTCCTATATGTCTGTTTTTTTTTTTTTATGCCAGTACTGTTCTGTTTTTATTACCATGGCTTTGTAGTATAACTTAGAATCAGATGTGGTGATACTGCCAGAGGTGTTTCTTTAGCTGAGGATAGTGTTTAGATATTTGGGGCCTTCTGCAGTTCTATAAGAATTTTGAGATTATTTTTTCTATCTCTGAAGAACAATGCTGGAATTCTATTGGCATTGCATTGAATCTGTGTATTGCTTTGGGTAGAATATCATTTTTGCAATATTAATTTTTCTAATTCATGAGCACAAGAGGTCTCTCCATCTTATCATGTTCTCCTCAATTTCTTTCATGATTGTTTTCATTGTACAGGTCTTTCACTTCCTTGGGTAACAATATTCCAAGATACTTCATTTCTGGTGGTTTTCTTACCTAGCCTTCATCTCTGTCCATTCCCTCCCGGCTTCCTTCACATAACACTCACCTGCAGGGAAAAATACAGCTATTCTGGACCTTATTATAATTTTTCTTTTTAAGTTGATTTCCATTTGTTGTGTCTAATCTTTCTTAGTGGAGACAGCCGAGGTCTGCTCAGAGCAGCTTAGCGAAGCCATCTGTGTGTACGAAAGAGCGGAGACAATTAAAACCTGTTGACAACTTTGGGCAAAGCTGTGGGCCTCATGTTCTGTAATTTATGTGTGAAGCTGAGGAACAACCAGTTCAAGCTGGTTCTTCAAAGAGGCGCAGCCTGGGGCGCGCGTTTGGCAGCTCAGCCGCGCTGCCCCGCAGCAGAGGGACACCGGAGTCCAACGGATTCTGAGATGCACGCTAGGAACTCATGGAAACAAACACAGAAGGTGCCAGAAGAGAAGATGGAAGCTGCCGCCGTTCTTCATCTAATTCCACTTCTCTCTGGTTAACAGACAAGCATGTCCCTGTCCCGTGGCTTAGTGCGTTCTGATACTAGGAATGTGAAGGGCTCATTCCAGCAACCGCCGCGGGACCTCGCAGAGCCGCGCCAGGTGGCTGAGGTGCTGCGCAGTGCTCTGGGAGGTCCTGCGCCTCGGCCACTAGCTCTTGTCTCCCTCATCTTCCAGCTGGGCCACCTTAGGCAGCTCCTTTCTTCTTTTCAAAGAAAAGGAAACAACACTGGCTTCACAGGCTTGGTGCAATGGCCGGAGGAGATGCAGACAATACACTGTTGTTCCTTTCTCATCTCCTTGTGACCTTCTACCTCCTCTTAGATGGTTCTCACGTCCAGCCTTCCCCATGGGCAGGCCATATGCTGGGGTGGGAAGGAGTTTGGCGTCTCAGCTGCTTGGGTTCCAAGAACCATACTTAACTGCTTCCTTCACCTAAGTGAAGGCTTCTTCTCAGGCCCCAGCGGTTTCTCCTCCTCTCCTCCGTCCTAATGTTGCTGAACTGCCTTCCTGTCCTTGACCTCTTCTCTGTAACGTAGGCCATGCAGCCCATTCACGTCTATTATGTCAGTGATCATTTGTACAGGGCAGTGTCCACTAGATGATTCGGGATCAAACATCACGTCACAGAATCACCAGCAGGTGATGCTTGAGCACGGCAGGCTGTACAGAAGCCGCAGACGCTACAGACATCGTGTCCACCCCAGGTCCTGGCTCACTTCTCCATTCTGGCCTCAGTTTGTACCCATTTAGGAGGTCCAAGAAGGGGCAGTGTCCAGTCCAACCTGGCCCTGTATTCACTTCTGTTGTCTTGGAGAGTGCTTTTTGCTAAATGGTGGCTGGATGTTTGTAAAGGACACAGGGGACCAAATTCTGATCTCTGTGGGGACCACTTGTAATTAGGTTCACTTGAATTGAGGGTAGCCACGTGGTAAGACTGGACTTCCCACTTCCCTGGATTACTGTCAAGTAAAAGGGCTCTTGTCAAAATCTTGTAATTTATTGTCAGTTCTAGGCAGGAATTCCCTCTCATGGACTGAGCTTGAAATCCAATAGAGAGCAGTTGGTTTCCCCTGTAACAGACCTGCCACCATTGCACCAGTTGGTACACTTGGCCTGGCTAGCTGGCTATAAACCTTGCAGGGTTCGCTGCTGGTTAATAACATGGATGACTTTTCTTCCTAATGGGCTGTATAGATGTCTTTGCAGCATCCTGACTTGCACCAAATTAGGAATCATTTCTTTGGCTTTTTCAGGTATTTCCTAAAGACTCCAGGGACAAAGTAGAAAAAGATCTGTTGGTAGCCACCTACTGATGAGGGGACCAGCAGTGCTGACACTGATGAGCCTGGACACAAGCACACAGGTACACAGGAGACCTGAGAGGAAGCGAGACTCTTTAAAAACATGGTGGAACTCAGCCATCAGTGAAGGTTGGGACTTAGTGCATTAAACTCTTCCTGGGGAGATGGGAACAAAAGTCTACTCACCCCAAGATGAGGCACTAACAACAGACCAAAGTATTGATTATACCAGAGTCCAACTTGAAGAACCAATGAGATTTTGGTGGTTATATACAGAGTCTGAGTGAAGGGTTACTTATAGGACTTATGGATGACTCCAAGGCACTGGTACCACCAAAATGCACCCCAACATAGATGACAACATCTCCAAGCTCACTGCACAACTTGGAGGCAGCTGGCTGGTTAATCTCTTCTCCAAAGTGGCTCCTATGCCTGATGTGCCCTTGGAGAGGGGCCTTATAAATCTTCTAAGTTTCAGGAACTTCCTGTGACTTGTGAGGTGCTCAGCCTTGGTGACGTCTAAACCCCAAAGAGCTTCCCAAGTCTTCAGGATCTTCCTGCATCCTAAGAGCCTCCTAACAATATGAGATGTTTCAAATAGGAGGAAATTGCTACACAACAAAATTACGTGAAGGAAAGGACCACCTGTGTTGGGGCAATGCCACTGGTGCAGAGCATGCCTATGGCTGCTACCACGAGGCTGATGTGAGCATTTTCCCAGCAGCCCCATGTGTCATCTGTAGAGAGAGAATGTGTGATTCTTCTTTCCTGGTTCTTATTGCTAAGATCTTGTTTCCCTCACCTGGCATGTTGAAGGCCATGCTGGTGGGTGACTGTCATGTATGGCTCTCCACTTGTCCCTGCTGTTCTGCTCTGTGTTATGACCCCTACTGTGACTTCCACTGCATCGTGATCCCCCACTGTGAGGTCTTCCTGCTTGCCCTGGTCTGTTCTTTAGCAATCTTCTGGATTAAAGACTAGTGATAGATTCCATGGCATCTTTCTGGTTTTTCAGTTTGCTGATTCATATATTCAGCACACTTCCACACACAGAAAGTGTGCGTGTAAACTGGGTATTTGGATGTCTTCAAATATTGTTGTTTTACCCAAAATGTTTTTACCCCTCCAATTTTGAGCACATGAATTTATTGTCCATTGACTAATGGAAGCTGGAATGGTCCCCTGTATTTTTGAATCTTTCCTAATGTTTTAGTTGTCTTAGTGGTCATGGACTTTCAAGAGAATGTTCTAACTTTGTAGTTATTTTGATACATTGTATTTGGTACTCAGACACGTCAAATGTGTGGAAAAAATGTCCTCTTATGTCCTTTCAGAAATGTTCCTATCCACTTTCTCTGTTCCTTTGCTGCAAGTTCTCTTAGTTAGATTTTTCAAGCTCTTCCATGAGGCTTACCTTTATCCTAAAAGTTTGACATCTTGTTATTTGCTTTAAGAGCTACAAGAGGTTTTTCGCTAACTTTTTAGCTCTTTTATGGAATGCCATATCCCATCTATCTATCTATCTATCTATCTATCTATCTGTCTGTCTGTCTGTCTATCTATCTATCTATCTATCTATCTATCTATCTATCTATCTATCTATCTTCTATACATCATCTATTGTGTGGCTAAGGATGGGAGCCAGGACCTTGTGTATGCTAGGTAAGTACTCTACTACTGAGCAACACCTCCAGCTCATATATTATAGATGTGTTATTTTAAATTTGTAAGAACTCCTTTGAGTGTTCTGGTAGTTCTTTTTTCAGCCATACTATTCTTGTTTTATGACTGCAATCTTAAACCCCTTTAAAGTTAATGAATATGGATAATCATTAACTATTTTTAAAACATCTCTTCTTGTTCTTAAAGTAGGTCTGTTCCTTTGAGACTCTATGTTTTGGTCTTTTTAAATTTCCTGTTAGTAGTTGTCTCTGAATGCCTGGTGACCTGGTTTGTAGGTTCAGACTGATGAATGATGTTTCATAATAGCAATATGTGTCCAGTGTAGGTTTCTTTTGAATTGGGGTACATGGTGTGCTTTGGGAAAGGTGCTTCCCACTGATGTCCATGCAGATGCTCAGTGCTAACTAACTGGCAGACTTGCTTCAGAGTGTACGTGGGGGAGGCAGCCTTAGAAGTGATATTCTGCCTCACTTCCTCCCACTCAACACCAGAACAAGGAATGCTCTTCTCTGAGACCAACACACATGCGTAACACAAGCCCCTGTCCCATCAGTTCACTCATTTGTTTAAGAGAGGAGTCTACCATCCTCATCAGCCCCACTTCACAAGAGCAAAGTCTGGTACCCGCTGCTCTGTGTAGGAGGGAACCACCAACCCAATGCCTACGTGGTGGCTGACATTGACATTCTGTAAGGTGAATGGCTTCCATGTCCTTGAAGTCCCCTTGTACTTGGGTTTCAGCTTTCTATGTCCCACACATTGCACATCTCCATCTGATTCTGCCACCAAGGAATGTGTTAGCATCTACAGGAGATCTTCCATGGATGATCATGCTAGCATCTACGGGAGATCTTCCATGGAGGAACATGTCAGCATCTATGGGAGACCTTCCATGGAGGATCATGCCAGCATCCACGGGAGATCTTCTGTGGAGGATCATGCCAGAGTCTACAGTAGACCTTCCATGGACGATCATGCTAGCATCTATGGGAGACCTTCCATGGAGGAACATGTCAGCATCCACGGGACACCTTCCATGGAGGATCATGCCAGCATCCACGGGAGACCTTCCATGGAGGAACATGTCAGCATCCACGGGAGACCTTCCATGGAGGATCATGCCAGCATCCACGGGAGACCTTCCATGGAGGAACATGCCGGAGTCTATAGTAGACCTTCCATGGACGAACATGCCAGAGTCTACAGGAGGTCTTCCATGGAGGATCATGTCAGCATCTACAGGAGACCTTCCACGGAGGAACATGCCAGCTTCTATGGGAGACCTTCTATGAAGAAATGAGTTGGCATTTGCAGGAGACCTTTCCTCACCATTTTGTCACTGACACAGATTTATTTATTTTGCACTCCAGCACAGTCCTTCTGGGGGTTTTACTGGCAGGGGTGACATACTCATGCTGCCATCCTGTACCCACGCTTGCCACTCGTGGGGTGCTGTTTTCAAAAATGTAAGTATTTTGGTTGAAGGCCTACTCATCTCTTTATCTGCATTTCTACTGATTAGCATGATTTGTCTGGAGATAAAAATAGGCTCTTGTTAAGAAAGAAGGATTCAGTTAGAGAGCAGAAATAAGTTCTGGTGCTCTTTCAAGCAGCATAGAGACCACAAATAAGGATAATGTACTATTTACTTCAAAAAATCAAGACGAAATAATTTTGAATGTTTTCAACATGAAGAAGTGATGAGTCTTTGGGGGAAACAGATGGGTGTACCCTAATTTAAATATTACACAACTCAAATGAGTCAAAATGCTTAACATCCCATGAATATGGACATTTCTCCATCATTAAAAAGGAAGAGCTTGATATGTTGTTCAGTGGGGTGCTTGTCTGGTATGCACAGGACCTTCAATTGAATCTGCAGTACTGCCTAAAAATGTATAAAGCAGGGGAAGAAGGAAGAGAGAGATAGGGTAGGAGAGAAAGGGTGCCAAAAGAGAGGAAGGAAGGAAAAAAGGGAGACAGGGATAAACGGAAAGAGGGAGGGAGGAAGGAATGAAGATAGAAAGTCAGGGAAAGAAGGAAGGAAGGGATACTGATAAAAAGGGAATGAGAGAGGAAGGAAGGAAGGGAAGAAGAAAGGGAAGGAAGAAGGGAAAGACAGGAACGAAGGAATGAGGAATGAAGAGAGATAGGGATGGGGCAGGGCGAATGAAAAGAAGGGATGAGGAAAGAAGGGAGACAGGGAGAGAGAGGAAGAAAGGAAGGAAAGAAGGAAGGGATACGGAAAGAAGGAATGAAGGAGGAAGAAAGGAGAAAGGAAGGGAGGAAAGGAGTAGGTAGGAGGAAGGAAGGAAGAAAGGCAGAGGGGGTGGTATGAGGGAGGAAGGAAGGATGGAAGTGAGCGAGGGGAAGGAAGGGCTTACACAGAAGCAACGACTGAAGGAAATCTAGACACTAGGAAGCAGCAAAGCTCTGAGTTACATACTAGTCTCTGTGGCCAATCATGTCTGAAGGCCCTGGCCTCACAGTTGCCCTGGTACGTGCCACAGGTACTGGAAATGAACAGCTTCCAAGAGCTTTCTTGATGGGCAGAAGGTTCTTGCCAGCCGGTCTCCCGGCACACAGGGAAGCCTGTACTGGAGTCTATGATGAGCTCAGGCAAAGCCACTCAGGCAGATTACCGAAGGAACACCAAGAATCTCTTGATCAAGACCGAAGAGCACAGATATTATTCTAAACTCAAACTCTGTTCCCAACACAACACTCTGTGGTGTAGTGAAGGAATATCCCTTCACTTCAGCCCTCAAGGGGTCAGAGTTGGGAGAGGTCAGAAACAGAAGACAGGCTAGCAAGGAAGACCAAACATGTCACTTGGCTCATGTGGTGCCCATCAGGCAGGAGGAACTGCAGGGAAAGGACCTTCAAGCTTGCGCACATGTTCAGTCAAGAGCGCTGCATCTCTGAGAAGGATTTGCTGAGTGTTGGTGGTGGGAACCGGGCAGGTCATGTGGGGAAAAGGCCTGCAGAAGGGCCGCTCCTGGTGCTGCAGCTGAGCCCATTAGAGGCGTCTCCGATCAGCGATCAGCGAGAATTTCTTTGTTATCTTTAGGTGGAAGAGAGGGTGGTGGGGGGAAGGGAAAGAGCCCTTTTTGGTGGCTTTCAAATGCTTTTAGCTAAAAGTTTTTATGCTAAAAAGGCATGTCTTGGGATGAACATTCTAGTTCCCTTTAACTGCGATTGCAGATTTCTTTCTTACTCAGCCTCCAACAGAAACATGGTACCTAAAATGGCAAAAAAAAAAACCCAACATTTTTCACATTAAGAGTGTGGACTTCATTGTCCCTGAAGTCTAGCTGAAGCTGGTTGTGGGCATTTGTCTGGACAGGGAATTCAGAGTTTTGTTTTCAGCCTCTCTCTGAGGTCCAGTGACCTCTGTGGACCTTCATGAGAGCGGCATGAGAGTCTTTTGCTTTTGGGAGACCTGTCACCCGCCCCCTCTTTTTAGAGCCCTCCAAGGTATTATTTTGGGGTCAACATTTTAATTCGTAGAGACTCGGGAAACATGAACGTTAACTCAGGAGGTCATTTCTGGTCTTCTGCCCTTCCTCAGGACAAGATGCAGCAGAGACACAAGAGTGGGGGTAGGAGACGAAGGGAGGAAGAGGAAGAGGGAAAAGGTCATCGATGTTTCTAGAGTGTTCTCATACCAATGTGAGCATGGATCAACTATAAAGGTATCCTCCTGGAGCTATGGAGGGAGGCCTGCATTGCCCCGCGGGGAGCTGTGAGGGAGGGACAGGGAAGGTTTTGCAGAGACTTTCCCAGCAGGGTTTCTGAGAGAACCTCCCGAAGAGCTTGAGATCAGGATGGAAGCAGCCTTTAGTTGTCACAGGTGAATCGTTACCACAGACTCCTTTCAGAGCTTCATGGCGAGCTCGTGGACTCCGAGAGCGTGGCTGGAGTCCTCGGAGGCTGCGTGAAAGCCTGGAAGGTCGCCTCAGCGGAGCTCGCTCAGTCATCCCAGGACGCGCTGCTTGGTGAAGTTGCGGCCGACAACCATCAGCGCCCATGTTATTCATGCATAGCGAAAGAGCAACCCCAGCGTGTCAGCTGGTTTCTTGTCATATTCTGTGGAACTCGAAATTTTAGTAGAAAACCACTGTGGTCCAATTTGAATCTAGCTATGACATTTAATCACTGAAAAACTATGAAGATACATGTTTTGTTCAAGAGAAAATATGAGGAGGATCATGCATGTACTCAAACCAAACCCATGAAGCCCCTGAGTGATGCACAGGAACACGATGGGAGAGTCTTCTGCACAGTGGCTCAGGCCCTGTGCACACCCCTGCCACGGACAGGGACTGTGGTCACTGGGGCTCTGAAGAGAAACAGAATGGCAGCGGTCTGATGAGTCCCCTAAGGCCTGGAACGTCACTGGATGGCTTTCTTCTTTGGGTCCAGCTGTATGGTTGGCCTGTCTCTGACCACTTGCCCACACATGTTGCTTCTCTGCTTGCTTGGGGCTCAGCATGGCCAGAGCTCTAAGTCCCCATGGTTTGTTCTTGGCTTCTGATAGTAACTCAGCTCTCAGCGTGCCAGCTTCCATTTCCTACGAGAAAGAATCAGACTGACCAAAACTGAGCCATGCCCGACACTGCCCCTAGAGCTGCCTCTGGAGGCATGAGTTTAATGATGAAGCCAGAGAGGCCTGTTCTTGTCCTGTAGCCAGAACTCAGGACAGAGGGGGCTTATTTTGTAGAGCAAGAATACAGCCAGCCAGTGACTAAGCTCCTTAATACTCTATACCCCCTCAGTTAGTCCTTGATGTTGCTAATGTACATGCTAAAAACAAATCATATTTTGTCTCAGTACATCCTACATTTGAGTTGGAAATTTCCAATATGTTACAGTTCTGATTTTGGATGTTGTTCCATATTCACACAATGAAATGAATAAAAAACTGTTTTGCAGTGTTCTTTAGGAAGTCCTGCATGGTTTTAGATAACTAAAGAATCCCAGAACATCATTGAGGCTGGCATTGTTGTTTGTTTTGTTTTTTGCAGCCAGTAAGTACTAGACTTTACAGATAGTACAGCCATTTCGGTTAGCCCTGGAATGCCTCTCTCCAATGCATGAAAGAATTTCTTATCTTCATTGGCTGTTTTTACATCCTTTACTTGCATCAATCCTTGATAACTCATCTTATGGGTGGGTGATGTGCACATGAATGTGCATGCATGTTCATATATGTGTGCTGTACATATGTATTCATAAGTACATGCATGTTTCTATGCATGTGGGTATTCATGTTCACAAGGCACATGTGTGTGTAGGTACACACATATGTGTATGTCCGTATGTGTGTGGAGTCCAGAGGTCAGTGTCGACTGTCCTCATTTGCTCTTCATATTGTCCTTTGAGATCTCTCTAGCAAAACAGTGCTCATTGATTGGCTGGACTAGCTAGGTAGTGAGCCAGGGGCTCCCTGTCCCCATGTGCCTGCACTGGGACTATAGGTGCACACTGCCATGCCTGGCAGTGTATGTGGGTGCTGGGCATCTGAGCTCAGGTCCCCAGGATGTGTGACAAGTGCTTTACCCACTGAGGCATGTGGCCAGCCTAATACTGTTGTTGGGTGTGTCAGATTAAGGTGTGGATAGTCACACTTGTGCCACTCCAAAAGTAAATCAGGGCCTGCTGCTGTTGTTGTTGTTATTATTAGTATTCCTGGGTCTTCTTAATTTCTACTTTAACTTTTCTTCCCAAGGGCAATCAATGATCATTAAGAAATTTTTCATGTGTTGGAGAAAGGTATTCCTGAACTGATCAAAATGAATGCATGCTCTGCAGTCTGTTACTAATTGATAATTTGCAGTTAGCCAGCCCTGTCATACTATGACAGATAACTAACTTATAACAGAGAAACTTTGTTTTGGCTCGCAGGTCTGGAGGGATCAGCCCATGACTAATTGTCCCCATTGCTGTGGGAAGGTTTCATTTTGGAAGTGTGTGGTGATGCAAAATCACTCTGCTCATCATGAGCCAGAGAACAAGAAAGATCGAGAAGAGGGGACCAGAGTACCCTAGTTCCTTTCAGTCCCCTGCTTCAATGACCTAAAGACCTCCCATGGGGCCTTGCTCCTTAAAAAGCCTAGCACCTCTTAGCAGTACCATTTTGGGGATCAAGGTTTTAACACGTGGGCCTGGGGGGACATATAAAATCCACTCCTGTGTGCCAAGATATGCCAGTAACCATGAGATACCATTTTCTCTGTGATTTCTCATCTTTTTCATTTCAGCACAAGAGCTGTTGCTAGCCAGAAAATGCCAGATGGCACAGAGGAATCATATTCCAGAGCAATGTCACCTGCAAAAGTGAGCCAGCAGCTAATTGACAAAGATATCCTTGCTGTTTTTATAGAGTCAAGATGTCCCACTTCCATTGCTGGGACTGTCTTTGTAGAATTGGCTGGTGTCTCTGGCTGTCCTTGCAACTTGATTCTAGGCATGATCTGGTCTCTGAGAGTCTGTCTGAGGCACAACTCTGCAGGCTCTCCTTCTTCAAATGGTTTCCTCTTTCTTCCTTAACCTTTAGAAATCTCTCTTCTCTATCTCCTAGAGCTGCTTTCTCACTCTTTGCACCAAACCTTTGAGAATTCGTTTGTTATCAGGACTGTCTTTTACAAGTACATCTACTATTGAAGCTGGGGAGATTGCTCAGCGAGTGAAGTACTTTCCACATACGCATGAAGACTTGTTTGTATCTGCAGCACCCACATGGAAGGCCAGCAGTGGTAATGGACTGGTAGTACCCAGGCAGGGGAGGCAGACTCAGGGCCTCCTTTGAGCTCATGGGCTGGCTAATCTAGCCAAGTTGGTGAGTTCTAGGTTCAGAAAGAGACTGAGACTCTGTCTCAATGAATAACATGAAAAGCAATCGAAGAAGACAGCCACACTGATCTCTGGCCTCCCCATGCACTTTCACACACATACGCGCACACCTGCACACACATGTACATGCACATTAGTACATACATGAGTACACACCACACACACATACATCTTATTATCCCAGCTGCCTGGTAAGACCATTACAGACTCTTTCCTCTTCTTTTCTTATCTTCTTTTCCCATATGGGATCTCAATGTTGATTTCCATTCATGGGTTTCTAATTAATATTTGTTGATTGAGTGGTTTGCTCAGAAAGCTCAGGGGAACAAAGTTCTACAAAACATCAGAATTATAAATAAATACTGAAATTTAGCTCAAACTATAAGGTATCTTGTGTTAGATTTTCCCCAGACAGTTGTTTTAGTTGCTGAGTAATTCTGATTAAGTGTCAGACATCTCCAGGAAGTTATTTTTCAGATCTCATCCCAAAGTTAGCTTGTGACTGTGGAGCAAGTCCGATGATCTGCAATGATCTGTCTGTGGATGGATTTATTGTGTAAAACATTTCCTCTTATGAAATATTGCACTCTGCACTCACCTTGCTGGAGCAGAGCGTCGCAGCAGGATGGGGAAGGTCAGCGAGCAGCAGAGGTGACCCTGGTCATATCTCGGGCTGCTTCTCGGAGTGCATTCCTCCGCCCTGCTGTGTCAGTGTCGTCTGGGGACTTTCCAGGTGGAACATGAAGAAAAGAAGGCCCTCTCCCGCCACCCAAACTCCGGTGGTGACATAGAATGCATTGTATGTCCAGATGAGTCTGAAGGATGCCAAGATGTGAAAGAATCCGTTCTAAGCAGGAACTTTGCATGGCTTCTAGATAATATTTTTGCATTAAAGTTGGCCTGATGGTTTAAAAATATGCAACTATCCAGACGATTCATCATGTCTCACTGGGAGACTCACAAGGAGACTCTTATATGTCAGGTACTGGTGCTAGGTGCTGGAAATAAATAAGATAACATTTCTGTTTCAAGGGTGCCTTAGGCTCAAAATGGATGTAGATTAAAAAAAAAATCAAAACACCCACACATTATAGTCCCAATGGAAATGCATGTACAAAGGATGTGTTCCATTTTTTCTTTTTTATTGACAATTTTCAAATGTGTACATAATGCATGCTGATCATAACTCTCTCAGCGTCTTCTTTTGTCCTCCCCTCCCTGACACTTCTTCCACACAACCCCTTCTTTTCCAGCTAGTTCTTCCAGTCTGGTATCTTTTGTGCCTTCTTCTGTCACCCATGATGACATGTTGATGGGCCCAATATTGTGCAGGTAACAAGAGCTGCTTGAGATCACGAGTGCAACGTCAGTGCAGCATCCCGAAGAAAGGGTTCCAGAGCACTCCTCCACATGCTCTGCTCCTTACGTTCTTTCCGCCACCTCTTCTGCAGCATTCCCCGCACCTTGGTGACTTTAATTTGCATTTCCCTGTTGGCAAAAAGTGTTGAGCATTAAAAACGTTTATTGACTCTTGTTTCTTCTTTGGAGAACTCTCTAAGTAGTTCTTTGGTCATTGTTTTTCTTGGATTGTTTGAAGTTTTATTGCTTAGCTGTTTTTTTAAAGATCTTTGTATATTCTAGATATTAATCCTCCATCTGTTGAAGATTTTCTCCCATTCTATACTTTGTGTATTTAGTGTTCTGATGGATTTCTTAGATGCACAAGAGCCTTTTAGTTTCATGAGGTCCAATTTGTTGATTGTTTGTCTTACTCCTGGGTTACTGAGGTCCTACTCAGAAAATCCTTCCTTATACCTATACCATGAACTTTTGTCTCTTCTGTTTCCTCTAATCATTTCAGTGTTCCAGGTCTTCCATTGAGGCCCTTGATCCACTTGGAGTTGAGTTTTGTTCATGGAGAGATAAGGGTCCAGATTCATTCTTCTACATGCAACTGTCCAGATAAGGGTCAAGGTTCATTCTTCTACATGTAAATTCCCAGATAAGGATCCAGATTCATTCTTCTACATGTAAACGCCCAGATAAAGGTGTAGATTCATTCTTCTACCTGTAAATACCCAGATAAGGGCCCAGGTTCATTGTGCTACATGTAACTGTTCAGATAAGGGTCTAGATTCTTTCTTCTACATGTAGATGTTCAGGCTTATTCTTCTACATGTAAATACACAGATAAGGGTCTAGATTCTTTCTTCTACATGTAAATGTTTAGATAAGGGTCTAGATTCTTTCTTCTACATGTATATGTCCAGATAAAGGTACAGATTAATTCTTCTACATGTAAATACACAGATAAGGATTTAGATTCTTTTTTTCTATATGTAAATGTCCAGATAATGGTCCAGGTTCATTCTTCTACATGTAACTGTCCAGATAAGGGTCTAGATTCATTCCTCTATATGTAAATGTCCAGATAAGAGTCCAGATTCATTCTCTGCATGTAAATGCACAGATAAGGGTCCAGATTCTTTCTTATACATGTAAATGTCCAGATAAGGGTCTAGATTAATTCTTCTACCTGTAAATGTCCAGTTTCCCCAGCACCACTGGGCGAAAATGCTATCTTTTCTCTAATGTGTGTTTTTGACTCTTTATCAAAAATCAGGTGGCTGTGATTGGTTTTACTTGTACTTAGATCTTCTATTCCTTTCCACTGATCTACACATACATTTTGTGTCAGTACCACCTAGTTTCTATTACTAGAGCTATGCAGTATGGCTTGAAATATGGCATAATGATATCTACAGCAGTATTCTTTTTCTTTGACTGATGATAGTTTTGGCTATTTGTGTAATTTGGTGCTTTCATGTGAATTTCATGGTTTTTTTATATTTTTGTGGGGAATGGTACTGGAATTTTGATGGAGATTACATTGAATCAGTATATCTCTTTTGGCATGGAAAATATTTCTATCTTCTGGTATCTTCCTCAATTTCTTCTTTTAAAATATTTTTTTATTGTTTATTTGGTGAGTGTTGCAGTCAGGTTCACATTGCTGGTAGAAATCACACAAACAAGAGCAGCTTGTGAGAAAAAGAGGTTGATTTTGGTTTATAGGCTTAAGGGGGAGCTCCATGATGGCAAGGGAAAATGATGGCATGAGCAGAGGGTGGACATCACCCCCTGGCCAACATAAGGTAGAAAATAGCAACAGGAAAGTATGCCAAACTGGCATGGGAAAACTGGGTATAATACCCATAAGCCCACCCCCAACAATATATTCCCTCCAAGAGACATTAATTCCCAAATCTCCATCATCTGGGTAACCTAGCATTCAAAACACCTAAGTTTATGGTGGACACCTAAATCAAACTGCCGCATTCTGCCCCTGGCCCCCATAAACTGATATCCATACATGATATAAAATAAAATATATTCAATAAGACATTAAAAGTCCCCATAGTTTTTAAACATCCCCCCTAGTCCAAGATCTTTTAACTGAGCCATAATAACAAAAAATCACCCCCCAAACCATAATGGCACAGAATAAATGCACTGCAAAAGATGGCATTGGGGATAGCAAAGAAACATTCAACCAATACAAGATTTCAAACAACCAGGACAAACATCAAACTCTGTAGCTTCAAGTCCAACAACTCTAGCCAGTGACAAATCTCCAAGTTCAATAACCCTAACCAGCAACAAGTCTCTGGCATTCCAATTCCACCTCTCCAGCTAGGCAACTCACAGTCTGGAAAACTTCATCAGGGCCAGCAGCTTTCCTTAGCAGCCATCTTGTGGTCCCGGCATCTCCACTGGGTCTCCACTGCAATCCACGGTTCATCCTCATGGCCCCATGGGGTCTCCATGAAAACTACCAGCAAACCTGCATCACACTGCCCATGGCCATTTCCAAAACACAAGACTGTGTTGGAAACTCAATGAGCCTCTCTTCCCTGCATTTCTTATACTCTACAATACCAGGTAGGGTGCCAATTTATTAATCCAGGAGGAATAAAGCAGACTTTGAAGAGCAGGATACTTCTTGAGCACTCAGCCCCCTTCAAAAGACTAAATTCTTCCTGCTACAACAGTACAGGTCAGCTGGCCCAATCTCAAAGGTTGTAATCTTTCAATTGCAGCTGAATGGGCAGCAGTTCACCCAAAGATTTTCCTTGCTGTGCCATATCCCTCTGCTCACACCAGTTCATTTCTACGCAAATCAACCCTGCACAACTTCTCAGGACCCAGGCATAACAGCAAGCTTCCCGCACAAAGTGCTAGCCCAGTCCAAGCAGAGCTCTTTCTGACCCTCATAAGCCAAACCTCACAGTCCATAGATCTTACTGCGTTCAGGTCTTTCAACTCTGACCAGAATAGTACATCAAGCTGTACTTAACAGCACTGAAAAGAATCTCTTGGGCCAAGGTTTCAAATCCTTTCACATTCCTCTTAAAAATCAGCTCCAAAACATCAAAGCCACACAGTCATGTTTCTAACAGCAACCCCACTCTTGGTAGCACTTTACTGTTGCAGTCAGATTCTCATTGCTGGTAGAAATCACCAAACCAAGAGTAGCTTGTGGGAAAAAGAGGTTTATTTTGGCTTACAGGCTAGAGGAGGAAGCTCCATGATGGAAGGGGAAAGCGATGGCATGAGCAGAGGGTGGACATCACCCCCTGCCCAACATAAGGTGGACCATAGAAACAGGAGGGTGTGTCAAACACTGGCATGGGGAAACTGGCTATAACACCCATAAGCCTGTCCCCAACAATACACTGCCTTGAGGAGACATTAATTCCCAAATCTCCATCAGATGGGGAACCTAGCGTTCAGAACACCTAAGTTTATGGGGGACATCTGAATCAAACTGCCTGAGAAAGAGAGAGAGATAAATGGGTTCCAGGGTCTCCTACCACCATTGCAACTGAAGTGCAGATACATGAGCCACTCTGAGTCTAGCTTTATGTGTTGTTGCAATCAGGTTAGCATTGCTGGCAGAAATCACCACTCCAGGGAAGCTCCATTATAGTAGGGGAAAACTACAACATGAACAGAGGGTGGATATCATCCCCTTGCCAACATCAGGTGTATAACAGCAACAGGAGAATGTGCCAAGTACTGGCTAAAGGAAGCTGGCAGCTGGCTATAACACCCATAACTCCACCCCCAACAATGTGCTGTCTCCAGGAGGTGTTACTTCCCAAACCTCCATCAGCTGGGAATCTAGCATTCAGAACCCCTGAGTGTATGAGGACAGCTGGATCAAACTACCACACCCCACCCCTGACCCCAATAAACTGATAACCATACATGATGTAAAATGCAATGCATTCATCTAACTTTAAAATTCCTATAGTTTTTGTCAATCCTAATGATGTTCAAACATCTCTATAATTCAAGATCTTTTAACTGAGCCATACTACTAAAAAATTCCCACAAAACCCATAATGGCACAGAATAAACATTCACACTGCAAAAAGTAGAATTGGGCATAGCAGAGAACTATTCAGCCTATACAAGATTTAAAACAACCAGGGCACACATGAAATGCTGTAGTTTCAAGTCCACCAACTCTAGCCAGTGACAGTCTCCTAGTCTGATATTTCTTTTTTTAAAGGTTTAAAAAAATTTTTTTGTTCATTTTTATTTATTTATTTGAGAATGAGAGAGAGAGAGAAAGACAGAGAATGGGCACACCAGGGCTTCCAGCCACTGCAAACAAACTCCAGACGCTTGCACCCCCTTGTGCATCTGGCTAATGTGGGGCCTGGGGAATTGAGCCTCAAATTGGCTAGGCTACTCACAGACCGAGAAAACTTCATCCCAGGCCACCAGTTTTCCTTAGCAGCCATCTCATCTCCACTGGGTCTTCACTGCAACCCATGGTTCATCCTCATGGCTCCATGGGGTCTCCATACCTGCTTTACACTGCCCATGGCCATTTACAAAACATAAAACCATGTTGCAAATTCGATGAAACTCTCTTTCCTGCATTTCTTATACTTCATAATACCAGGTAGCATGCCAATTTGTTAATCCAGGGAGATGTAAATCAGACTTTGAAGAACAAGACATGCCTTTAGCATTTAGGCCCCTTCAAAAGACTGTGTTCTTTCTCTTGTCCCAGTGAAGGTCAGCTGGCCCAATTTCAGTGTTTGTAATCTCTCAATTGCAGCTGAGTAGGCAGCAGTTTCCACCTAAAGATATCTTTCTGTGCCATATCCCTCTTCTCACACCAGTCCATTTCTACACAATGCAACCCTGCACAACTTCCAGGACATGGGCATAACAGCAAGCTTCTCACACAAACTGCTTTTAGCCCAGTTCAGACAAAGCTCTTTCTCACACTCACAAGCCAATCCTCACAATCCATAGTTCTTACTGCATTCATGTCTTTCAACTCTGTCCAGAATAGTCCATCAAGCTGTACTTATAGCATTGCAAAGGGATTCTTAGGCTAAGGTTTCAAATCCTTCCACATCCCTCTTGAAAATCAGCTCTAAAAGGCCAAAGCCACACAGTCAAGTGTCTAGCAACAATCCCACTCCTCAGTGCCACTTTACTGATACAGTCAGGTTCACATTGCTGGCAGAAATCACCTGGCTAAGAGCAGCTTGTGGGGAAGAAAAGGGTTTTGTTGGCTTATAGACTCAAGGGGATGCTCCATGATGGCAGGGGAAAATGATGGCATGAGCAGAGGGTGGACACCCCTCCTGGCTAACATGAGGTGGACAGCAGCACTAGGAGAGTGTTCCAAGCAGTGGCAAGGGGACATGGGCTATAATAACCATAAGCGTGCCCCCAACAATACACTGCTTCCAGGAGCCATTACATCTCCATCAGCTGGGAACCTAGCATTCAGAACACTTAAGTTTATTGAATCAAACCATCACATGTGGGTACTGGGGAATCGAATCCAAGCCACCAGGCCTTGTAAGCAAGCACCCTTAACTGCTGAGCCATCTCTCCAACCTCCTCAATTTCTTTGTAAAAAATATTTTAATTCATTTATTTGAGAGAGAGAAAGAGAGAGTATAGTGGAAATAGGTAGGCCATGGTGTTCTGCTACTGCAAAAAAACTGTGGCTGCATGTACCACTTTGTACATCTGGCTTCACATAGGTACTGGGGGATTGGACCAATGACGGCAGACTTTGCAAGCAAGTGCCTTTAATTATTGAGCCATTTCTTCAGCTCCCTATTCTTTACTTTATTTCTTGTCATTGTGGGGTTCCTTCACATCTTCAGTCTGGCATACTCTGAGATATTTAAGTTTTTGTAGCTATTGAAAATAAACCCTTTCTCTGGTTTCGTTTTTACTTTGTTTGTCATTAGTATATAAGAAGCTACTGATTTTAACTGCTTTATTTTATATCCTGCCACATTGCTAAGAGATTTAATTATCTCTAGGAGTTTTATTTTATTTCTTATTTGTTTGGAGAAAGACAGAGAGGGAGAATGGTTGTGTCAGGGCATCTTACTTTTGCAAATGAGCTTCAGAACTCCAGGTACATGTGTGGCTTCTTGAATCTGGCTTTACGTGGATACTGGGGAACCAAACCCATGCTGCAGGCTTTTAAGCAAACACCTTTACCCGCTGAGCTATCTCTCCAGCCCAGATCTAGGAATTTTCTGGTGGAGGCTTTGGGGTCTTTTCTATATAGAACCATCCATCTGCAGAGAAGAATAGCTTGACTTCTTTCTTCCCTTTTATTCCTTTCTCTTATCACTTCAAGCACTGCACTGAATAGCAGTGGAGAGAATGGGCACCTTTGTCTTGTTCCAGGGCTTAGTGAAGAGGCTTTGCCTTTTTTCTCCTTTTAGTGTGATACTGACAATAGGTTTGTCACATGCTGTCTTGACTATATCGAGATATGTTCCCTCCATTCCCAATCTCTCCAATATTTTTTATCATGAAGTGATGTTGAACTTGGTCAAAGATCTTTTTGGCATCAATTGAGATGACCATGTTACTTCTGTCCTTGAGTTTTCACATATGATGTAGTATGTTTATTTATTTATGTGTGTTGAACCATCTCCTTATCTGGTATAAAGCTTATTTGACTGAGATAGATGATCCTTTTCATATGTTCATTCTTGAATTCAGTTGGCAAGTAGTTTATAGAGAGCTTTTGCATCTGTGCTCCTCAGGAGCATTGATCTATAGTGTCTTTCTTTGCTGTGTCTCTGGTTTTGCTAAGTGCAATGTTGGTCTCCTAGGAGGAGTTAGGTTGCATTTCTTCTTTCTCCATTTTATGGAGTCATGTAAGAACAGCGGTTTTAGTTCTTTGTGATGGTCTGATAAAATGCTGCAGTGAACTCATCTGACTGGGAGATTTTCAATTACTGCTTCAGTCTTGCTGCTGGTGTAAATATGCTTAGATTACTTATCACATATCAGGTTAACTTTGGTAGGTCATATGCATCAAGAATTTTATCTTTGTTTATTTTATTTACTTATTTTAGATTTTCCAATACATATTTTTGAAGTATGACTTCATGATTCTGTCAACTTTATTTGTATCTCTTTCTTTGTCCCTAATCTTATGAGGTACGGGCTTTTCTTTCTTTTGTTTAATTTGGCTAGGGGCTTATCAATGTTGTTTATCTTTTCAAAGAACAAACTCTTCTTTCACAGGAGATAAACTCTTCTTTCACAGGCTTTTAAGTTTTGTTTTATGCTATTTCTACTTGAAGACATTTGTCCTGATCTTGATTATTTCTTTACTTCTTGCATTTTTGGCTTTGGTTTGTTCTGGATTTTCCTAAGCATTTATGTGTGTCATTAAGCTATTTACTTTAGTTCTCTCTCTCTCTCTCTCTCTCTCTCTCTCTCTCTCTCTCTCTCTTTGTAATGCAGGAATGCTGGGAGCTATGCACCAAACCTTGGCCATGTTAACAGAGACTGCCATATAGCAAGTTAAGTTTTTGCTTCCTCACCTAATACTCAACTACCACAAACAAAGACTGCCATATAACAAGTTAAGTTTCTACTTCCTCACCTAATATTCAACTACCAGAAACAATGGGATCGTACACCTGGCCAAATACTCCCCCATCCTGCCGGTAGCTAATGAAGACACAAAGGCATTGCGGTTTAACCAGTAACTCTGTGATCTTTGCCCTAACTATGTTTCTTCCCCCCTACAACTCCTTGCCCTGACCACGTTCCCTTCTCCCTACGACCCTATATAAACCTACATGTAAGGATAAATTCTCGAGGCCGTGACAAACACCTAGCATGGTCTCCTTCTTGTGTCTGTTTGCCTTCTTTCACCCAGGTTAGCTTCTCCTCAAGTCCTTGCTGAACTCCCCACTGTCCGGGGCATAGGAATATAGAGCTATCTTCCCTATTAGGACTACTTTCTTATAACCCATAGGTTTGGCAAGTTTGTTTTCATTTTCTTTCAGTTCTAGCATTTACTTTTTATTTCCTTAAGAAACCATTCAATGTTTAACAGTGTGTTGTTGGATTTCTAGGAATTTAACTGTTTTCTGTAATTTCTCTAATAAATTTGTAGCTTTGAGGTTTTTTTTGTCAGATAAAATATGAGGAGTTATTCAAATTCTTATAAATTTGTTAAGACTTGCTTTGTGTCCTGATATATGAGCAATTTTAGAGAAAGTTCCATGAGCTGCTGAGAGACATGTGTGTTATCCAGTGTTTGGATGAAATACTTTGCAAATGTCTTTTAGATCCATTTGTTCTATGTTGTTATTTAACTTCATTGCTTCTCTGTTTATTTTCTGACTATACAACCTGTCTATTGATGATAGTGGAATATTGAAGTCACTCACTATTATTGTGTTGGAATTTGTCTCTGACTTAATAAGTTTTATTTTATAAGATTTGATGCACTGAATTTTTGTGTGTTTGGTGCATATATATTTAGAATTGTAATGTCTTCTTGGCGTTGTGCTCTCTTGGTCAGTGTGAAGTGACCTTCTTTGTTTTATCTGATATTAAAAGAGTCACTCTTGCTTGGTCTTCATTTGATTGACAACAAGTCTAGCATTGGTTTATCCTATTCCCTTTTGAATGTTTATTCTTCTCTTCTAATCAAAGTATTCCATGCAGCTTCGTGCTCATAAATTCCTCTAACCTTTTTTTTTTATCATGGAAAGTCTTTATTTTAATTATGAAATATCATTTTGCTGGGGACAGTATTTTGGGTTGACAGCTTCTGCCTTTTAGTACTTGAAAAACATCATTCCAAGCCCTTCTGGCCTTTAGAATTTCTGTTGAAAAAATGGCTGTTATTCTGATAGGTCTGTCTTTACATGTGATGAGATGTTTCCTCTAGCTTTCAGTATTCTGTTTATTTGCTGTTTTGACTATGATATGATGTGGGATATTTATATGCTGATGTCCTGCTTCTTGTACTTGAAATTTTCTTCTATTATTTTGTTGACAATGTTTTCTGTGACATTGACTTGAACTTCTTCTTAAATGCCCATAATTTGAATTTTTGTTCTTTTAAAGGTATCTCACATCCCTCTCTGGTTCTGTTCATTTAAAAAAAAATCTTCTTACTGGTTTTGACTAATTCCTCTTCTTGGTCTTCTAGGCCAGCTAGTCAGTCTCCCATTTGATCCATTCCATTGCTCATGTTTTCCATGGTGCCTTCTGTGTGACTTTCTGTCTTTTTCATTTTCAGCCTAATTTCATTTAGTTTTTCTTCAGGATTTCTATCTCTTTACTGAGCTCCATGTTCATATCTTGGTTTGACTCCTTTATTTCACCTAGCTGTTAACATTTTCCTGGACTCATGTGGCATTGATTGGCATCGTCTTTGAAGTTATTCAGGATCTAACCCATGCCTTTATGTGTCTTCTTTGAGTCCTTTGTGCATATTTATAATCTTCCTTCTGAACTCTTTGTCTGCAGTTTTCTCTGGGTAGTTCTTGTGGGAGTCCTCTGCTATGGGACTAGTATTTTGGGTGGAGACTTGCTGGCTTGGTTTTTCATGTTATGTCAAGTCTTACTCACTGGAGATAAGTGCTGGTCAAGCCTTTTCACACATCTGTGGTAAATGAGTACTTGGAATCGTGTTTATTGCTTCTTTGTGAGTTTGCTCAGCTTTGTCTGCTTGGAGTACAGTCTTGGGGTGTCTGGTACTCCTCTTGCGTGAAGTGGTTTCAATCCACGTGTCTCCTTGCTCTCCCCAGGTGAAACAAGAGGGTTGCTGGACGCCAGCTGGACTCCTGCCCAGTGCTGGGCTGTCGGCACGTCCTCAGGGCAACGGGGAGTCCTCAGAGGACTCTAGCCACTAAAACCTAAGCACGGACTCTCTATCAGTTCCCAGTCAAGATGTTGGAATCCGCACACCTCACAGGATGACTGAGAGAGAATTTCTAAAGGTATTCTGCTGGTAGAACTTATGCACGTGGGTCACCATCCAAATGTCTGAGCCTGTGCACCAGGCTAGATGAGGGACAGAGGACTTCTAAAGGAGATCTGTCTTCAGGGACTGAAAAGTGGGAATTCCCATCCAGATACTGGGTCCTTTGCTATTCTTGGTCATACCTTCAGGCCTTATCCCTACACTGAATTCTGTTTTGTAGGATACACTTCAAGAAAGACTTGTGTTCTTTTTTTTTTATTATTTGAGAGTGACAGACAGAGAGAGACAGAGGCAGAGAGAGAGAGAGAGAGAGAGAGAGAGAGAGAGAGAGAGAGAGAGAATGAGTGTGCCAGGGCCTCCAGCCACTGCAAACAAACTCCAGACACATGCGCGCATCTGACTAACGTGGGTCCTGGGGAATTGAGCCTTGAACTAGGGTCCTCAGGCTTCACAGGCAAGCGCTTAACCACTAATCCATCTCTCCAGCCCAAGACTTGTGTTCTTAACCAGCTCTGACAAAGGTTGGGGCAAATCTTGCATGTGAATACTCACTTCCCAGGAAGAGCGGCCCTGGCGTCCTCCTCCATGTCAAGTACAGGTCAAGAAAGAATCAGGTTATGTGGAAACAAGCGCTTTCACATAAACTGCTCACAGCAGGCAGGGAGACACTAATGCTCTATTCCTGCTTTACCTGTCTCAGAATCTCTGAGCGAGGGGGCTGGAGGAAGGAGGCTAAGTAACAGTTCTCCTCAGTTATTTTCCCCTCATGGAGCACACCTCCTTTCTCCTTTGTGGAAGCATGCAGAACTAAGTAGCTAACTTCCCTCTGCCCAAAAGCCAGAGGCTTGTAGGCAGATGAACAGGACTAAGGAGGCATCTCAGATGGAGCACGGTGCATCCAAAGTAAGATGGAGTTTATAGAAGGTGGGCATGGAATTTGGTTGCTAATTTTTTCAGTTTTACTTTTCATTTAGGGTTATGGACTATTTTCAATAGAAAATGGACTTTATTTGTTATATAATAGTGAAAAGTTTGACAAAATAACTAAGGAGTAGGTACTGATTAAGGAAATTGTGGGAGAGCAATACAATGAAAGAAAATGCAGTTGTGTTATAGATATTTGAAATTAATTTGTTTTATAGTAGTTATTTATAACTTATTATTTATACATCTGTTTATTGATATACTTATTTGATATAAGAACTGGGAAACGATGATAAGGCCTCTCCCATAGAGTTATTGAGAACTCTGGAAGGTTGAATTGTTGGCTACTTTGATACATGCACACACACACACACATAAATTTTTTTGGTTTTTTTTTTTCCTTCTGCAGACAATGTGTGCTGTTTTTTTAATTAGGACAGAACAACAGTAGATCATGCTCATGAGGCAGAGATTCACACTTGTCCAGTGAATGGGCAGAAATTATCAGGTCATCTTGACCCTGTTAACTGTCCCCAGGATGATGAGGTGAGCCTACAAATCCCCGCTGTCACTGTTGGCAGCTGGGTAGAGACAGTTGTTATGACTCGGGGAAGTTTATTTGGTAAGTTCACAGACAAGCACATTCTTCACCAATCACCACCACCTCAGCTGTTTTTTGTTTTTTTTTTTTTTTTTTTTTTTTAATTAAGGAGACACACGCAGTTTGAAAATCAACTTTGAAATAAAGTAGTTGTAGCGAGTAGTTCTCAATTTTTTTTTTAACTTATTTTAGGGTTGTTGAAAACAACATATTCCATCTAAAAGATTTTTTTTTTTTTTTTTGGCAAGGAAGTGATTTGAATTCTTTCTTTAACCTCTTTTTATAGGTCTATTGATTTATATACAGGTCATGAGAGCAATGTGAATGTTCCATTCCCTTCTGTTTAGCTGAAACAAACCTTGAAGTGAATTCTAGGTCTTCATGAGCAATCACGTGTAAGAATTTTTTCCCTTTCTTGTCTTTGTTTTTGTATTTTTTAAACTGATTACTCTTCTGTTCTGGAAGTTGGGGGTTATGCAACTTGTCCCTTGCTTCTGGGAGCACAGCCCTGGTTTGTGCCTTATCACGGCAGCCCTGCCGTATTCACCCCTGAAAGGCTGCTCCTACTGAGCCAGTGCTTGTGGAGCTGACAGTGGAGCAAGGTCTTATCAGTGTTGGCTTCGAGGGTCCATCACTCATGGCCAGTGTCACACGGGGTTTGCAGCCAGGATGGAAACACCAGAGGCTGGGAGTCTTAACTGTCAGTTCGTCAATTTGAGAAGTGAGTCTGTTTCCGCCCAAGGCATGGCACGCAGGGTGGGGGCCCAGACCTTTGCCCACAGTCACTTCCTCCACCATCTCCCTTACAGCTCCCCCCACCTTCTGGTCGAAGAGCTGCCCATGCCATCACCTCAGTGCCTCTCCTACCACCAGGGCCAAGGGTGGGCCCTGCTCTCACAATATGCTGAGGCCAGAGCCTTAGCTCAGAAGATAGAGACCTGCCTTGTCACGGAAGTTCTCCTGAGGCTTTGAGGGAATGTGAACAGGGAATTTCACTGTCTCTTCATGTCACTGACCCACTCTGGACACAGTGCCTCTGTCCCTCTTGACATGAAATAAGAGGCTGGAGTGAATCCTATGCAAAGTGACCAGGGCTCACAGCCAGACTGAAACAAGCTCAGAGGAGGACAGCCATGCGAGCTGGAGTGTGTCACATAGCTGAGAGCTTGGATGAGCGCAGGGCTCACAAAATGTATGTGTCAGTTCAGTTCAGTTCAGCTTATGGTGACCCAATGCAGCAAGGCTGTGATCTTGTGACCTCACCCCCAGAGGAACTCGCCAAGACTCCCACAGGCTCGAGAACCTGAGTGAACAGAGCCGTCACACAGCACTGTGTGTCTAGGTGTGCCTTGTCCTGAAGCCACACTCATCACTGGCAAGAGCAGACAGAGGGAGATGGAGTGGGAGGGGACCGAGAGAGGGCAGGTGAGAGGAAGGAGCCGCTTGCAGCCAGGTGAACTTCTGGATGTGCACACCATGACTAACGTCGGCAGCTGCTGTAGGCTGAATTCAAGCTCTGTCACCGATGTGGGGACAGTGTGAAGGGACCAGAAAGACACAGTCCAGCCCGCAGGACTGTCAGCTACGACAAAAGTGCCCAGTCCCAGGCTGGAAGGAACTCATGGAGGTCTAGCTTTGGAGACGTAGGCCACAGAAGCTCAGTAAGGACTGAACGGGGGTGGGGGGATGGGGAGGGTGGCACTGATCCGGCCTTCATTTGACCTTCCTCTTCCCCTGCCTATTGCCAACACGTCCTTTTCCTAAGAGGCCCAGGCTCAGAGCAGAGCTGTGGGCTCCAGCCAGACCAACGCTCTACCGCTGAGATGGAAGGCTGAGAATGGGGAAGGGCAGGTGGAGGGTAATATGCATCCACAGCGCAGCCAGTGGGCATCAGAACTGTGGGGGGATGAAGCGAAACGGGGCTGCTGGCTGGCTGGTCTACCTAAGCAGTGAGCTCTAGGTTCGGCAATAGGCCGTACCTCAAAGAGGAAGTTGGAAAGCAATTGACCTTCCTTGACCTCTGTCCTCTGCACACCTGTGCACACTCATGCATGTGCATTCCACATACACAAATACACATGCAAAAAGAAAGCTAAGTGTAAAGCTCCTGTGTGTGTGTGTGTGTGTGTGTGTGTGTACGTGCGCACACACGCATGCATATCTGTATTGAAATAAGCTGAGCATTCTTTCTACCCCGCTGCCTCTCTTAAATTGTTTCCTTCCATCATGGAATTTTCATTTTCTTGCTTGCAATTTCCTGGGTACTATAAATCTAAATGCATTTTTTTTTTGTTTTAATGAAAAAAGAAATCTTTCTTGCTCTTAAAGTTCAGCCTCTATGCTTACACACCCTCCCCAGGGACTTCTCAATAGCCGGCTCTCATCTAAGGTCTGGAGACAGGCCACGGCATCATTACATCGGAACAGGAGAACCTTTTCTTGAGTTCAAAATTGTTTCCATTTTGTGGCCTATTGATTTCTTGTACATTTCAGCAGTCTGGCTGGAACAGGAGGTGGAGGTGGGAAGACTTCCTGCAAACCTGCAAACAAACTGCCATTCCCCAATCCTTAGCCTCCTGCAAACAGGACATCAGATTTGTCATTGGGTCCAACCTCAAAACATAGGCAAGCCCTCCCCCCATCTTTAGGGAAAATGCCTGAGACCACTGATAGCTCTGAATAGTCTTCATACTGGCTTTTGTTTTTCTTTCCCTATGCATATGTTACATGTCCCCCAAAGGCTGGTGTGTGGAATGCTTGGTTTCCAGCCCATGTCCAGCTGGAAATCGTTTAGAAGGGTCATTTGGAAGAATGGCCTTTGAGGGGGGGTTATTGTGGACTTCGCCTCCCCCTCCTGGCATCCTGAAACCCAGCCCCCATGAGGTTGGCAGTTCACACTGTCACACGCTTTCACAGTGACAGTCACTGAGCAAAACACCATGCAGCAGCCAATCCTGGACAGAAACCTCCAAAATTGTGAGCCAACATAAACTCTTCCTCATTTTACATTGATTATCTCAAACATTTTGCCCCAGTAAAGCAAAGCTTCCTATGACATTGAAAACAAAAAGGTTTAATCTCCAAATCAATCATAGTAAGAAATGACTAATGATAAACAACAATAGGATAATTATAAAATATACTGTAATAAACAGGATTGGTAACTCATAAATAGTTTGTTTCTAGACTTTTGCATTTCACACTTTCAGACCACCATTGACCAGAGATAACCAAAACAGTGGATAAGGGAAACTACTGTAGAACATTAAGGGCTCTACCCAAAACCATGAAGTGAAAGTATTTTTTAAATAGCAATTTATTCATGGTGAAGTTTAAAATTCGGAGTTACCTCATGTTATTGGAGAGGCATGATTTGGAACCCTCCTCTAGTAGTTGGCAAGTCTGATCCTATTTTCTGTAGTTTCTGTGAAAGAACACAGTGGAATGGGGCCGGGGGAGCGGGATCGCTCGCTCTGTGCTCATATTGTCGATAAGAAAAGAAGGGCTGGAGAGACTTCCCAGTGGTTAAGGCTCTTTGCTTCCAAAGTCTAAAGACCTGGGTTCATTTCCCCAGTACTCACATAAAGGCAGATGCACAAGGTGCCATATGTGTCTGGAGTTCATTTATAGTGACTAGAGACCCTGGCATGCCCATTCTGTCTCTCTCTTTCTCTCTCTCTCTCTCTCAAATAAATAAATAGATAAGCTATTTGAAAAAGAAGTCAAGCCAGGTGGGCGTGGTGGTGCACGGCTTTAATCCCAGCACTCGGGAGGCAGAGGTAGGAGGATTGCCTTGAGCTCCAGGTCACCTTG